>NC_056733.1:1011841136-1011886136 GCF_019279795.1 Protopterus annectens | reverse complement strand
AGTGATGCAATCCTAAAATACTAAAAAATGTCAGTTACAGTGTTAAGGTAATGCTTCTACACATCTCTGCTAAAAATGTCATAATAAACAAACCTTATTTCTCTACCATACATCAGTGTGGTGACATCCACCCCAACCTAGGTCCCAGTAAAACCACAAACCATAAAATACACCATAAAACTTTAAAAATAAGCACTCTAAACATTAGAAGTATATGCAAAAAAAAATCACAGATTTTCATGCATGGATGACTCAACACAACCCAGTCATCCTAGCCACAGCAGAGACATGGCTAAAACCTGAAATAAAAGATGTTGAGGTACTAGCCCCTGGTTATAATATTATTAGGCTTGATAGAAAACATAAAAAGTGCGTGGAATAGCTATAATCTTTTCAAATATGCTCACATTAACTCCTTGTAAAGGCCCAATCCCAACTGCTGGAAAAGAAGACATTTTAATTTCATTCCTAAAACTTAATAGAGCCAAGAGCATATGAATTGCCATCCTGTATATCTCCCCCAGGACAGAGCATTCCTATACTTAAATTCTATCCTGGATAACAGATACAATTATTTATTTTTATTTAGTATTTGTTTACCAGCAAAGTATTACTTGGAACGAAGCCAATTTTCAGCGGCGGCCCAGACGCATGTCTTTGTAACATGTTTTAAAGACAGGATTTATGAGCATGTTAGAGACATTAGAAATTGTAACAACAACAATGCCTTGTTCAAACATGTTCAACAGTGTCCTGGACATGTTTTTAGATTTTTGGTCCTTGAAAAAGTTACACGAGAAATACGTGGGGGTCCCTGGGAAGATTACTTAGAGTTCAGGGAACTGGTTTGGCAAATTAAGTTAAATGCAACCAAGTTTCCGGGACTAAATGATGCATTGCTTTTCAGTAGTTTTTTGAAATTTAAAGCTTATTGGAACTAGATATGGATTAAAGAGAGAAAATAAAATAGAGGGTGTTTTTTCATTATTAACAAGCAGTTTTATTATTGGTCCATATTAGGTTTGTAGGAGGTTGCTGCTATATTTTCATAAAATTTTCATATTTATACACATATATATATATATATATTTTGTTATGTGGTTACTTGCATTTAATTTTATTTAGTATTAGGAAGGGTATTTTGGTTTACAAAACAGTTTATATAACTGGTGGTGCACTGTTTTAGATGTAATTTCAAGATTTGTTTATTGTTTAATTGGATTGTCATGTGACTTTAAGTTTTTATATAAAATGGCTTCTAGTAACAATGTATTGCTATTCTGATGAAGTCAGCTGATTGATCCTGATGAAAGCACTAAATAAACTGATTTTAAAGTGCTTGGAAGTTCCTTTCTTGGTTTTAGAGGAAACCAGAATACCTGTAGGAAATCCACGTGAATGCAAGGAGGACATGTAGACTCTGCACAGAAGGCACTCCAGCTGAGAACTGAACCAGAGAACCTCTTGCTGTGAGGTGACAACACTACTGTTACACCACTGTGCCCTCCTGTTTTGCTGCAGCTTTACAGATATAAACATATACAATTATAAATAAAATTATCCTGCTGGGTGATGTAAACATTGACTTGCAATCTTTACCCACAAATTCAGTGATCAACAGCAAGAACCTCTTTGGATTCACTCAACTTATTAATACAACAACATATGGCAAAAATAACTCCCAACAATCTATCCTGGGTTGGAATCTGGTTATCAACCCAGGTTTACTTCCTCAGGTACCCTCCCTGATACACTAAGTGACCACCTACACTAAGTGACCACCTGCCAGCTTTTACTCACATGAGTATTAAACAATTAACATAGGAATATTAGCTCATAAATATTCATAATCTCTTCAATTTCTCCAAGAAGTCTTTCACTGAAGCTCTGAAAGTAGTTAACTGGTCCATTCTAAAAAGACTCCCCTTAAATGACGCAGTTGAATACTTTAAGGCAGCATTTCTTAATATTCTTAACACCTTAGCCCCACAGTGTACAAAAAGAAGTAAAACAGCCATACCCCATCTCTCTCCAACCAGTGCAAACTCCTTATAAAAGACATAAACAAAGCACAGATTAACTGGCAAAACAATAAAAATGATACAAATTAGCAACTATTCAGACAGCTTTGAAACCAAGTAAAAAAAACAAATTAATAGAAATATTTATTTATTTAGCACTTGTTTACTGGGAAGGTCCGACTTGACACAGGTCCTTTTTCAGTGGAGACCCCAGGGAGAAAAGCTCCACAAATAAGACAAAAACATTTACAAAGATATTTTGCATGGGAAATAATCACATAGTACATCAAGATTATAGAATAACAATTATACACATTGAGAAAGGAAAATTTCAGGCAGCAGTCAGGAAGAACATCAGTATTAAAACAAACAATTATATACATTGAGATTATTGAATTTTCAACATCATATCTCTGAGAAGAAAGCATTAATATGGTAAGAAGGCATTGGCTGATTAACAACCCCAGGTAGCAATAGAAATGTAGTGAGAAAGGTGAGTGATTGAAATGTTAAGGGGGGATGGGACAGTTACAAAGTTTGGAATTAAGCAGGAATGATTTAATTTCTTCTTTAAAATGATGTTTATCAGTAATTGCTTGTAAGTCAGGGGATAGGGTTTTCCAAAGCTTAGCTATACATGATGAATAGAGTGACTGGCCAGCTATGTTGTATACTTTGATAATTGTTAATGGAGCCTTATTACTTGAGTGTAGAGGATGCGTAATACTATAAGGCTGAACTAGATTTTGAAGGGCAAGGATTTTTTCAGGTTGGTGGATGAGAGTGTGAAGAGTAACAAGTTGGTTACTGGTAAGTACATTTGGTAGTTCAGGCCAATTTAAGTGTTTGAGCACTAAGCAATGGCATTCTCTATAGTTGAAGCCTGTAGCAAATTTTGCTATCTTATAGTAGAATCTGTCTAATTTTGTAAGGTCACCCTTTTTTAGATTAGTAAAACGGACGAGGCATACAGAAGAGTGGAGATTAGCTAAGTAGTTGCAAGGGTACCTGTAGCAGTGTTTGTTAGACACTGTTTGTGTCTATAAAGACTACCAAGTTATTTATTAACTTTTTTGATGGTGTGGGATATATGTAGGACAGATCTGAGTGAGCAGTCAATAGTGACACCTAAGAGTTTAGTATGAGGTACAGAAGAGATGATGGTGAGGTTAACAGATGATAAAGAGAAAGGAGGTGGAGGGTCTGGGGTTTTACCTGGGAAAAAGAGCATACGTTTTGTTTTGCTTGGATTTAGAATGAGTTGTAAGTCAGATAACCATTATCCAACTTCTGAAAATGCTCCTTGGGTTATTGACTGTAAGTGTTGTAGAGAGGAAGATGCACATATTAGCAAAGAGTCATCTGCATATTGGACAAGGGAAGCTTGTCCATAGGCAGTATGAAGTTTGTTAGTGAAGAGAGTAAATAGGAGTGGCCCAAGGATGGATCCCTCTGGGACACCTAAATTTACAGGGAGTAGAGGAGATAAATTGTTTTACCAAAATACTGCTTGTTTACATCATGTAAGATATGTTTTGAACCAGTAGACAGTGGAGCAACTAAGGTTAAATTCTAATAGAGTGTTTAGACATTTGTAGTGAGAGACTGTGTCAAATGCCATTGACAGGTCAAGGAAAGTAGAGGAGACAATAAGGCTACTATTCTTATAATAGTTGATTGTATCGGAGAAGGATAAGTTGGCGGTGGAGGTACTTTGGTAGAGGTGAAAGCCATGTTGCATCTTTTGAGGATTTTAAAGAGAGGGGACAGGATGGCGATGGGTCTGAAATTGGAAAGTTCTGTTGAGCTTCCTCCTTTATGTAGAGGAATGATGTGGGATATATTCCATATGGCTGGGATTTGTTGTTCAGTTATAGATCTATTAATTTTAATGCAAGCAGCATATGCAATGGTTTCTGCTACTAGTTTTAGAAATTTTGTGGGAGGTTTATCAGCTGTGAGAGTGGTGGGTTTAAGTTTAAGTAGGAACTTTTTATAACATTAACTGGAACAGGTTGAAAGGAGAAGGTGTTGCTGTTGTTAAAGGTCAGTTTAAGGGTATCTAGGGAGTGTTGGTAGAATCTCTTGTGAGAGGTAATATAGATTCTGTAAAGTACTTGTTGAATAGAGTTTCATGAAGCATAAGTTGTCAGGAGTTGTAGGGGATGGGGTACTGATATTGCCAGGGTGGAGGATTTTATTGATAGTGGCCCAGAACATTTTTGGGGTTGTTTTAGTGTTGAATTTGTGTGTTATGGTAGAAATTTATTTTGTTGAGTTTAATTTTTTCCTTGGCTAATTTTCTAAGTTGCTGGTAGGTTTGTTTTGTTTCTAAGTTGCTGGTAGGTTTGTTTAGTTATGTGGGATTTATCTTTTTGCCAAGTGTGCCATGCTTTGTCCCTCTATTTTAGAAGAGATGTAATATCTGTGGATAGCCATGCTGTATAGTTTGATTTAGCCCTAATGGTCCACATTGGTGCTAATTCATCTAGGATGTTTAAAAAAGTGGAGTTGACGTAATCTGCGGCTTTATCAAGTGGGAAATGTTACATTGGTTGCCAGTCATAGGAGTTTAGTGCAGATATGAGAGTTTGGGGGCAGAAATTCTTTTTACATCTAATAGTGATGTATCTAGTATGTTTTTCTAGATGAGTTTTTCTTCTACAGAGAAAGGTAATGAGATGGTCAGTAAGGCAGCCTGAAGTAGTGAGGGGCTGGGCTTATTGGTGAGTATCCAATTGAGTATGGATTCTCTTTTTGTGTGTTCATCTATCCTTGTGGGTGAATGGATAAGTTGAGTGAAGCCATGAGGATGATATGGATAGTTGGGGATGCACTGCTACCAGGAAGCCCAGTTGATACTAGGGTTCCCATGATGATAGTTTCTTGTGGTAGGGTTTGGGAAGCCCAGTGGAGAATGTGCTCTAGTGTAGACGAGTTGTCTCCAGGGGGTATGTAGATGCCAAGTAAGTTAAGATGTTTATGTGTGTATAATTTCAGCTTTGCTGAAGTCAGGAATGGTAGAATGAATGTGTTTAAGGTTGAGATGATTTTGATAGAGAATGGCTACGCCTCCTCCTTTTTTTATCTTATGTATGTTATAGCCAAGAGGTGCAATCTTGTCACTATTAATGTCAGTTTTTGAGCCAGGTTTCAGTAAGTAGGACTTTGTCAGGAGAGTAATGGGCTAGAGTAGCATAAAGTTCATGGGATTTGTTTAGGATGCTTCTAATATTTAGATTTAAGAAAAATAGATCAGATTTGTGGTGGGGAAGATTGAAAATATTTAGTTGGTTTGGATTTGAGTATGGGTGGGCTGGGTTTATAGTAGGGCCAGAGTTAGGCTGTATATCTCCACTAAGTATTACATTTTTGGCTATATCAACTATTGACTTAAGAAATATTTTTATAAGGTTGTTATACTTTAAGGAAATAGCTGTGTGTTTAGGTTGAGATAGAGTTGCATGGTAATGGTGTTCTATGTTTGAGATATTTGTCAATGATGGAGAATTAATAAAATGGTTAGATGTTGTATGGAGAGGGCAGGTCATGGTAGTCTTAAAATAGTCAGAGTGACACAGAAATGCCTGATGATAGGAAGTGAGACTAATGTTGAGAAATAGGAAAAGGCTAGATATGGTAAGATATGCTATAATTTTGGAAGTTTTGGCTATGTACATGCTGGTAGTTGAAGTAGGTATTAGTGTAAGACAGGAGGTGTAGGTGAAGTTAGTTAAGTGGATGAGTGATTGGTCTAGCAATTAGGAGGTATTGTTTATAGACTGGAAGATAACTGAAATTGGTGGAGGGCACTGAGTGGTGTGGCTAATGAGTTATAAATGTATTTGATGTGGGGGTGGGTGGGAATGGGTTTAGTGTAGGGGAGCATTGTGAAGCCCGAGTGTAGTGAGGGTGGAATGGAGTGGACAGAGCACATGATTCCAATTGTCAGCAGCAGAAAGCAGTCAGTAAATAAAGCACCGGACTTGTAGATTTTATTTTCTCAGTTATTAGAGCACTATGCAGTAAGACCTTATTCACCTAGTTTTACTTAGCATAAGACAGAAAACACTTTGTTGGGGCTTTTTGTCTAATGCAAATGTAATGAACCTAGTTGTTCAGAAACTGTATAGGTGGGCCAAAAATGGGGGGTACAAACGGCATTCTGGTGATGTGCTGCAGTTATTAAGAAACAGGTGCTTATTATATTATCTGGAAAACACATACAATGTACTTATAGTAGCAGAAGATGTAGTAGATGCCCACGGATAACGTTTATGCCCCAGGTTGTACAATTCTTTTCAAGTCTTATTATATTCACGTACAAGATAGCCATAAAAGTAACCCTAAACAATTCAGGTCCTCCACATCCTGTCTTTCATCAGCCCAGGTACAAAAAAGAATCCCAGCCCATACCCAGACTTCCCCATCTTCAAGCAGCTGTGTATTTCAATACATACTTTATAGAATGCATAGCCAACTTAAGCCCAAACTCACCTAACACATCCCCTTCCAAACAGCCAATTTTCTCTACCTTATACCCTAGCACATTTCTTTCACAAAACTTATCTGTCTGCAATGTCTCCAATACACATGTAGACAACTTCACCCACTTTACCTTTCAACCAGTTTGTATAACCCTCATAAAAAATCTTTTACATAAACTAAAATCATGTTCCTCCTCAGCTGACAACATTCTTCTTAATAAATCAATAATGATTCCTCTCTCCCTAAAATGTGGAAAATAGCTCACCTTGCCCTGGATTTTGGCCAGACCACAGCACCTCTACTGCATTACTATCATTTGCAGATACCGTCAATAAAGCTCACAACTCTAATAAACATGTATCTGCAGTATTTCTATATCTATCAAAAGCCTTTGACATGGTCTCACACAGTAAACTCCTCAATCAATTTTCCACCCTGGGTCTAGCATCTCCATCTATTTAATGTTTTTCCGGCTACCTTGCCAACAAGCAACAAGCTGTAAAATTGCAATGATCCATATCCACATACCTTCACACTTCTACAAGAGTCCCACAAGGATCCCTCCTTGGCCTTCTACTGTTCAATATTTGTATCAGTAAGCTACATTCACCTTGTTGTGAAGGCACTGTAATTCTATATGCAGCTGACTCTACCATCATCTGTTCTTCAAACACCTTAACTGAACTTCAAGAAATCACTCAACAAGCTGTCATCTCCTTTGAAACCTGGCTTACAATGGCACAATTCCTACTCAACCCCTCAAAAAACAAATTTCTCCTCTTTACCCCCAAAACTCACACCCCTAATAAAGCATCTTTCAAAATCTTTTTGGCAAATGCCACTGAAATCAAGTTATTCCACCATACCAAACTATTAGGAGTCCTTATAGATGATAATCTTAAATTTGACCTCCATACCTCTTCTTTACTCCAAAAACACACACCCTTAACAAAGCATCTTTCAAAATCTGTTCATCAAATTACACTGAAATTGAGTTAGTCCACCATACCAAACTATTATGATCCATAATAGATGATAATCTTAAATTTGACCTGCACATCCAAAGCAATATCAAGAAAACCCACCAAAACCTAGGCATGCTATACAGAAACAATGATTGTCTGAGCACACACACAAAAATTACTCCTGCCCAAACTTACCTTTTGCCCTCCCTACTCTATGGAGCACCAATTCTAACCAATTTACAATCATCCATAAAAACAAAATTGCTAAGTTTGCTACTAATGCACCCTTCTTTACCAGTCACTGCAAAGCTCTGCATACCCTTACCTGGCTGGAACTCCCCCACTACCTCTCCCGCATTCAGCTTATAACGATACCATAAAATGATATGCAAACCATTAGCATGCCCAGCTCTTACCCCTTTAATCAACATACATTTCTCTAAAATAACTTCTCACCATAAATAAATCAAATAAATCCCCTGGGAAAGCCTATATAAACACCCAGAAACAAAAATGGAATTCCTTACCTCTATCCACTAGAACTATTTCTAACCTATGTACCTTTAAATGCTCCCTAGAAGAATACCTTACAAAATTGTGGACCTGCTGTTGTGCCAATCCTGGCTGAACTTACTCACTATGCTTCATTCACCCCCTTCAACCTAGATGACACTTCACAACCTCTCCAGCCTCCTACGCCACTCTTTTTTGTTCTTCCCACTAACTTATCTTATTTAATTAATCTCTACAGACCTTTCCTCCCTACTCACCTAAGCTACCCGAAGATACTGTACCTGCACTCCTCTTATAATCTCCTTCTCTCTCCATCCTTCTTCCTTCTATAACCATGACATGAACACCTCTCTCATACTAAGGCATCACTCAATTTCCCCTCACTGTCTTGAATTATGTAATCTCTGATATCTCTTTAAATATTGTATCAGAATTGTCTTAAGTCTCATTTATCACATACTAATCTATGTAACAAATAATATGACTATTGAATTTGTCTCACATATTCTCTTCAACTCGTTATTATTTTTCATCGCACTCTACTATGAAACTTCTCTATGTTTTTCTCTCATTTTTTTCTCTTTTATGTTTTGTAGTGTAACATGATACTTTGTGATTTAAAATATTTGTACTTGCTGTTTTGTAATGTAACACAGATGGCGCAGTGGCACAGTAGTAGCATTGTCACCTCACAACAAGAAGTTCATCAATTCGATTCTCAGCTGGAGTGCCCTCTGTGCAGAGTCTGCATGTCCTCCCTGCATTTGTGTGGGTTTCCTCTGGGTGCTCTGGTTTCCTTCCACATAACAAAGACATGCATCTGGATGGTTTGTCCCTGGGCCTCCACTGAAACTTGGTTTCATTCCAAGTCGGACTTTCCTGGTAAACAAATGTTAAATAAATAACATGATACTTTGTGATTAAAACTATCTGTACTTGATTTCTGAAATATTGTGATTGTGGAGCTTTTCTCCCCCAGACCTCCAATGAAAATGGACAATTTTTGGCCCAGCTGGACTTTCCCAATAATCAAATGTCAAAGAAAGAAAGACATTTTTCCCTCCCACCCTTTCATTCCTTGATCTGCTTTTTAAACCTGGTGATTTTAAGCTGCCCACCCTTACTGCAAATTGAGCTTTATAAGCTCCTTCCTTTCTGCACTACTGTTTATATTTTGAATTATTTATTTGCCTTTCCTTGTGCCAATTTTGAAAAAGAAAGTACATTTTACCTCTCATTGTCGGTTCTACTTATTTACTTGCTCTGAATTTAATATCTAGCAAGCTATTGGATAAAAGCCGTGTATTTTTACACTGTAGCAAGCACTTTACTGTGTTTTTATATCAAGAAGACAGATGATTTTTCATCTAGTGGTACAGAGTGGTAGCCTGGTCTATATAGGTTGGGGAAACACACTAGAGATTCCTGTATATAGCTGTTTTATTGGCTGGAGGGCTTATTAATCACTTACCTTGTTTTTAGTGCCCTATAAATTCTGTACAGTTGAGTGGCTCTTGGTTAATTAATACAAAGTGAAGTACTTTTATTGAACAAGCACACTATTATACACTGTTTAACACGCACACTATTATACACTGTTTAAACTGCTGTTTTCTTGAATTACTTATTGCCTTTCCTTAGGTTTAAGTTTGTTTGTGGTAGCACTTTCCTTCAAACACTCTTTTACTGTGCTTTTACATTAGGAGGACTGGGATTATTCATCTAGTGGCAGTAAGTGTTTACCTGATCTAGCTGAGTTGGGAAACACACAAAAGGGCTCTAAGTGTAGTCATTTTACTGGCCAGAGGGCTCAGTCAGTTTTCTGTACTTCCACTGCAGGTATAAATTTGGCACAATTGCAAGGAGCTGCTCACTGTGCCAAGTACCCTGTACAGACACAAATATCTGGAAACTTAACTTATTTTCATTATACTGTGAATGTTTACTATGCTGTTTATTGTTTTTTTTTTTGCAGTTCTTTAAAGTTTAAAGTTGCTTTCTCAAACTGTAGTAAGGCATGCTATTCTGCATTGAAATACATTATATCTAGTGTTTCTTAGTTAGTATTAGGCATCTCTTTGAAGTTTCTTTACACCTAGACTCCAAACCAGTCATTTTACATTAAGAGGGTCAAAGTTTGCACTCTTATGGCCGGAGAGGGCTGATTTCACCTATCTGAGCTGAGAATTGCTGGTAGAAAGCTCACTGTATCCTTACCTGATTGGCTTTAGGGCATAGGTAGTGTAAAACCTGCTTTTTTTCTGATTGTATATAATCCTTGCATTTACGAGAAGCTGCTCTTCTTGCAAGGGAAATTACTAGTGCCTTGAGTACAGTTGAAATTTCCCTATAAAAAACACCTCAGAACTTTACCTCAGTCCCGCATAGCTCACAGGGCAACTAGTTTGCATGGGGAGTGGCATTTACACATTTAGTTAGGACCGTTTAGGTATACATTACACACCCAGGACTATTGGCACTCAAAGATCATCTGGTTTGGTGCTGGGCAGCATCTCTGGTTAGGTTAGCTTCAGATTACACCACGTAAGCACCCTTCACTCATCTAGTTACAAACGCTCTCCACTCCTATCCTTTCAAGTACACATTAGGACTTGCAGCCATGGATGGGCACTTTCCTGCTATCTCTCCATCCTGCTTGGTGGACATGGGAATTGTGAGGTGATGTAACAATTTCCTTATGTACACTAATAACCACTTCATTCTTGAAGAGACAAATACAATATGTGAGAGATGTAGTTGTACATCATTGATACTGGAGGCTAGACTCAACTCTCACATACAGACACAGAAAGTAACAAACAGATAGTCAGCGATTCTCACACATCACTCACTGTACTGGCAAAGGGCCGCACACATACTCCCACATATGCTGGGATGCTCACATGTAATTTACCCAAAGCTCAAGGGCCTCTTAGGCACAGTCTTAAGAAACTCTGCATGCACAGACAAAAAAAAACACAATTCCCACCATATCACATAAAGCCACATCTCATTGTGTCTCAGCTATTAAGTCTATAAGGTGAAACACTCCACAACCCAATATTCTGGTCATAGGAGACTTCATTGTGAGACACACTGATGTCCATCTTACCAAGATGAATAAGGAGAAGGTTAGAGTTAGTTGCCGCCAGGGGCCAGGATTTCACCAGATCATGCAAGTACTCAGATCACTTACTCCTAAGTAACAATATGACTCAGAGTCCATGTGGGCGTGAATGACCTGAGACATACCTCCTTGTGCTATTTGAAGAGAGACATCATTTAGCTCTCAGGATATGTATCACAGGCAAGTATGAGCCTCGCAATGAACATCATTTTACCATCTCCAAAGATGATGCCAGAATACCAGCAGAGAATGATTGACTTTAATGATTGGCTTAGCTTCTTGTGTGATTCCAAAGGGGTCCAATACTTGTCAGCCTGGGAGGATATGGATGGCAGGCCATGCTGCTTTGCCAGGGTTGGCCTTCACCTGTCACTCATAGGCTTTCAGATATTGGCCAAATCAGTATCCACTCCTATAGTGCCTTTTATAGGCACTGCCAAACAGAAAAATCTTCCAACATAACAAAAGCTACTCAGGACAAGCTAAAGGTATTTCTGCTTAATCCTAGGAGCCTCAACAAGAAACTGCACTCCGTGAAACATGGTTCAAACCCATGGAAAGCACTCTGACAGTGCATGGCTATAATGCCTTTCATACATTCTGACCACCCACTGAACAACAAAGAGCAAAAAGCAGAGGTGTATCCATCTAGATAAAGGATAAGTACACCTCAAGGCTGGTCAAACAATATAACATGTTTGAGCTATTCCATGTCCAACTAACCATGGGAAAAATCCATTACCATCTTCTTGTTATCTAGAGGCCCCCCACCATGAACCAGGAAACCCACATATCATGCCTAAAGTTACTCAAATCACTCACCATCCAGCCCAATATCATACTCATGGGTGATTTTAACTACCCCATCCATTAATTGCGAGGCATACGTGGCCACTAACATGTAAGCCCAAAGATTTATTGACTTTGTAAATTCAAATGCCCAGGAACAACTAGTCTGCACTCTCACTAGGGAATCAAATATCTTAGCTCTGATACTCACAAATGTGGAAGAGTACTGCACCTCCCCAGTGTGATGTCCTGACTGGTAACATCAGACCACAAAGTGGTCTCCCCTGAAATATAAGTAAAACTAGTCCTCTTCACCCAACCCCAAAAACTTTAAGAACTTCTCTAAGGTAAATTACCCCTTATAAGGGATGGCATAACTAGTTTCCAAGCTCCCCCAAATCCTGAAAATGAAAACTTATGCAGAAGTGTACATAAAAGCCCTGTATGACAATATAAATAGCTGCATAGAAACAGCAGTACCAGACTGAGATAAACCCAGGTCAAACCACAAAAACAAGTCACCCTGGTGGACCCCTGGTATTAATAGGTTATGCAACAAAAGAAATAAAATCCTATCAATAAGTAAGAGGAAATGTGCACAACTGAGAAAAAAGTCACTCATTAGTCTAAACAAGCGAATCAGGTAACTAGTCAAGACTTTGTAAGGCATTTTTCTGCCTTAAGGGCAACACTCAACAAAGTGAGGAACTAATTGTAGAATGCATCACCTATACTCAGCTGAAAGATATAGCAAATCTGCTTGCTGACAAATTCAGCTCAAATTTCACCCCTAGTTCTCCCTCAAGAAATGCCCTCCACCACTCCACAGCCAATTTTCACCAAAGAATAGGTTGCCACTGCACACTCTAAAGCTAAAAACATGACTTCAGTGGGGCCTGACGATATACCAGGTTGCCTCTTAAATAGCTTAAATCAAGCCTTATCAGGTCCATCAAGATCTCTATTTAACTATAGCCTCCGGACTGACTTTTGCCTGACAGAGTGGAGGACAGCAACAGTCATCCCTCTGCATAAAGGGGAACCATCTACTGACCCAGGAAATTACAGAGCCATAAGTTTGACTGGTCTTATATGTAAGGCCATGGAAAGAATAATCATGGACCTGATAAATGATGATGTAGGAAACCACCAAACACTAGACCAGCTTTGTCAAGTGCAGGCCATGCCGACTGAATATGGTGGATTTTTTTGAGAAAGTCACTAAGGCCATGGATGAGGGTAAAACAGTATATACTGCCTACCGTGACCTGGCCAGGGCATTTGAGACAATTCCTTCCATCATGTATTATAAATAAATTCACAAAACCTGGCATAAATCTTTATATTACCAGATGGATAGCTAATTGGATCATGGACAGGACACATGGTTAAACTGGATGAATCTAGATCCAGCAAGAGGCCAGTTACTAGTTGTGTGCTACAGGGTTCAGTGCTGGGACCACTTCTGTTTGGAATATACTTCTCTAAAGTCAAGGTTAATGTCAGTGGTCTCTGGATGACAAATTTTGCCAACAACTGTAAGCTGGGGGCAAACATTGAATTCCCCACTGATGCAGATATCCTTCAGGACGCTCTACATTAGACAAATGATTGATGCCAGAACAATAGCCTAACTCTAAATAAAAAAATGCATTATCATAACCTTTGGGAAGTCAAATACCCCTGCAAATTACAACATCAATAGCATACTCCTTAGAGTAGACTCAAAGGTGAGAGATCTAGGTACACAGATAGAATGTAGTCTGAAGTTTGACTGCCATGTGTCCACAATGGTGAGGAAGTCCTTTTATACAGCATATCCATATTCAAGGAAATTATAGTTCCGCTGTACTCAGCCTTCATTAGACCAATAATCAAGTACAATGTGCCATTTGGCATGGTCTTGACTAGGCACTTACAGCAGCTGTAGTGACCACAGAGGTTCTTAACAAAGAAAATGCAGGGTACAGGCATCTTGAACTATGCGGACAGAGCCAAAGCACTATTGCTTTAATCTGTCTGTTACTGATGACCCATGCCTGACCTACAACTCACTCACAAATCCAGCCCTGACAGAGCTGCTATACATCCACAAGTGAAACTGCATGAGGGTCAGCCAATCTTTGGATCTAAACTCAGTCAGCAACTCAAACAAAACATGCTGGAGAGACAGATATGTGTCTCAGAAATTGCCCATTCTTTGGAAGAGTAGAGTCCTTCCCTGGCCCTCTCCAAATGCAGTTTGGATCAATGGATGGGAAATCACAAATTCACACCTGAGGTAGTGCCAATGTTCCTTATGGACAAGAGCAATCTCTAAGATACTCAATGCCTATGCACAAATCTATGCCATTCTATTCCCCTTAGGATTCATATATTGAGCAAAAATTTGTTATACTGGCTAGCTTGTAAATGCTCTTAATTCTTTAGCCTAGTACTCTCCTACAAACATATGAATAACAAACATACTTCTTGGGTGGTTAAGCAGGATGAAGTGCTGGACTTCCTCCACATGCAGATCACTAGAGACAAAACTACAGACCTATTAGTCTGACAAGTGTTATTTGCAAAGCCACAGAAAGAATTATCATGGAAATTACCAATAAAGATGTAGGAGACCTCCAGACACTGGATCCATCCTAGTTTGGCTTTGCCAAAGGAAAGTAATGCTTAATGAATTAGGTGGACTTCTTTGAAAAAGTCACTAAGGCAATGGATGAGGGGAAAAGTGCACATACTACCCACCTAGATCTGGATAAAACATTTGATACAATACCTCACTGGGCATTGTCAACAAACTATGAAACTGGGTATAACCCCCTTTATAACATGCTGGATAGCTTGCTGGCACACTGATATGACCCAGGAGGATAGAATCAGTCAGGCAAACTCCACAAAGAGGCTGGTCACCAGTCTAGTCCCCCAGGACTCTGTCATATGTGCACTCCTCCTTGGCATCTACTTCTCGGATGACAAATGCCTCTGGCTAAGTTCATAGATGACTGAAAATTGTGAGCAGTCATTGAATCTCCCCCCAGATGAGAACACCCTTCAGTATGGTCTAACGCTAATAAATGCTTGGTACCAAAGCCATGGCTTAAAACTCCATACCGGGAAATGCATTATAGTACATTTTGGGAAGTTGGCTACAGCAGTTAATTATGTCATCAGTAAAACACCCCTAAAAGTTGATTCATTAGTCAGGGATCTGTGAATGCATGTGGATAGTAAGCTACCCTTAGACCTGCATGTGTCCAAGATAGCTGGAAAATCCTTCTATATTGCTCAGCTTATAAGCAAGGGCATAGCATCTAGATCAAGAGAAGACCTCATACCACTGTACTTGGCTCTCATCAGACCCATCATATAGTATAATGCCCCCTTTGGTATGTACCTGTGGATCTACATCAGTACCTCAAAACGCCACCTCTTTGAACACCTAAACATTGACACCTAATGAGAGAAATCCGAAAAGCACGAATGGTCACAGGAAAAAAATTGCATGGCCATTAGCGGGAATTTGCCCTTTTCTCCAAATGTAGAGTGATCTTGGAATTGGTATATTTAGTTGGGGTGGTGTGGGGGGCACAGCCCCTCACATCGGGGGGTGTGGGGGTGAAGCTCCCCACTTGGTTAGGGTTTGAAAGTTTGTTTTCTTGTTGGTCAGCCAAGTGAATTTTTTCAATGTGAAAAAATTCATGGAAGTGGCCATTCGTGCATTTTGGGTTTTGCTCATTAGGTGTTGATGTTTAGGTGTTCGAAGAGATGGTGTTTCGTTGTTATAATATAGACCCGTACCTGACTAGACACATGCAGCAACCAGAATATCCACATCAGAATGTCCACAAAGGTTCCTTATAAAAAGAATACTCGGAGTAAACACAATCCTATACTGTTCACCTCAAAGCCCTGTCTCTTAACTCAGTATCATACAGATGTCTGAGTGGTGATCTTTGCCTGGCATACGACACATCCCTGGGCTTTGTTTTGGTGAACCACTTGCACGTCTGCAAAATAAACAGCATCAGAACTACTATATTAAAATATCTAAATTTTGCATGTGGCATAAATAGGACATGCTAGACAGACAAATATATTTCTTAAAAAGTTCCCACTCTCTGGAACATGCATCCATGTGAAGCAGAGCTCCTCCCTGTTCCTATTAACATAACTTGGAGCAATGGATATGTAATCAAAAATTCACCCCTGGTCTGTTGTCTGTCTTTGATGGACAGAGGCAGTGTGGTTGTTAGCCTAGTATACACTTAAGAACCTATTAACCCCGGGTTCATATATTACTGCAGAGAACATATGTGTGTTCCTCACAGCCATATATATATATACTATACATCTAATACAAACTGTCATTCCACAGATTTGGAAAACTACTTTAAACCCCTCCCAAAGCAAACCAACCCAAAAATATGCCTCTCATCTCTGTCCAATATCCATCCTCCCAATTCTAGGCAAACTTCTAGAAAAGATAATCTACATCCAGCTCTCTCTATATACCAAGCAGTACCACCTGGTCTCCTCCAAACAACATGGATTCTGGCCTGGATGAAGTACTATGACACCATTTTGGTCCCTAACTGATGACATCCTGCTAAACTTTGATAGTGGCCTCTTTACAGGTGCCCTATTTATATACCTGACAAAGGGATTTGAACTCATTGACCACTAACTTCTCCAAAACAAACTAACTGAAATTGATATTGGTCCAGTTGCTTCTCCTTGGTTTGAAAACTTCCTTACTGACAGACATTTCAGAGTTAGAATAGGATCCCCCCATTCAGAATCTGCACCTATTACCAATGGTATTCCACAAGGATCCATTTTTGCCCCGATTCTTCTCCATATTCTTTAAAAATTATTGTGATCTGCCCCATCTCCAACCTATCCTCTGTGCTAATGATATGGTCAGTTACTGGTCATGTCAGTCACCAACATTCAATGCCAACTCTGATTGGATTTACATGAGATCCACCAATGGCTTGTAATCCATAAACTCCTTCTCATCTCTGCCAATACCAAAACTATGTTTTCTGGAACTCCACAGAAAAGTCAGCAACCACCTAACTCTTTAACTATCTTTGACTTACACAACAATTCCATAGAGACAGCCTCCACTTTGAAATGTTTACAAGTATGACTTAATCAGTTACTAAACTTTCATTTTCAAATAGACAAACTAAGAGCCAAAATAAACATCTTCCTCTTCCTTTGGATCAAAAAATATTTCCCCATTTCTATCGCAACTAGCCAGAGATGCTATTGCCAAAGGTGTTCTCCTGTATCAGTTTGAATATGGGTTTCCAGTCTTTTCTTATGCCTCCAAGAAAAACAGTGCCACATACCAGAGTACCTCTAACAACATCTGCCAATTCATTACAAACTCGCCTATCAGGAAGCATCACTGTATCACCCTCAGAAAAAGTCAAATGGCCACCCATAAAACAAAGATTTAACCTACTGTTAGGATTCCAACTCTACAAACTACTCCAGTTCTACATATTTTATTTATTTATTTTATTTATTTTATTTTACATTTGTTAACCGGGATGGTCCGACTGGACACAGGTCCATTTTCAGCAGAGGCCTGGGGAGAAAAGCTCCACAGTAAGTAAAATTTTAAACAATATGTTAAAATAGAGTATACAGAGAATTTTCAAACAATATGTTAAAATACAGTATACAGCAGAAGACATAACAACACCTATATATACAGGAAAAGATAGTTACACATGGTCAATAACAGAATATGCGATCTTGTAGCCCAGTCAGGTATGACCCTAGCCCTGAGTAGCATTCTGCCATCACCCAGAATGATACCGCAGTACAAGGACAAAATGATTGACTTCAACAATTGGCTAAGCTTCTGGTGTCATTCTAAGGGGATCTAGTATCTGTCTGCTTGGGATGACATGGTCGACAGACCACGATGCTTTGCCACAGATGGCCTGCACCTGTCGCCCCTGGGATTCCGGATACTGGCTAAGGCTCTTGCTGCCCCTATAGTGCCTTTTTTAGGCAGGGTTCAAGTAATAAATTCACCACCATAACAGGAACAAGCAAGCAAAAACTGGGGGTAATGCTACTCAATACTAGAAGTCTAAATTTCAAAATGCACTCACTCGAGGCACTCCTTAAAATGGAGAACATTGATATCTATGCAGTGACTGAGACCTGGTTCAAGGCTCCAGAGAGCACCCCTGCACTACCAGGCTATAACTCATGCCACACTTTTCGGCCATGTAACCTGGACCGAAACACCAAAGGTGGGGGTGTGTCCATATTCATTAAGGATATCCACACCTCCAGGCTAGTTGCTCAGCATAATGCATCTGAGGTTATCCAAGTGTAACTAACTCTTGGCAAAACTGCAATCCAAATTGTAGCTTGCTACAGATCCCCCACCATGCCCCAGGCTTCCCACTCCTCTTTTCTTGATGTACTGGAAAATATTAGGGTTCAACCAAACATCCTAATAATGGGCGACTTCAACTACCCCACCATTAACTGGGAAAACTACTCATGTACCAACTCCTTAGCGCAACACTTTCTGGAATTCATAAACTCCAATGCCCTAGATCAACTTATCCACACCCCCATCAGGGGCAACAATATCCTAGACCTAGTCATTACCAACATGGGTAACCAGTGTTCCACACCTGAAGTCAACTCCTCGTTGGTCCGATCCGACCATAAGCTAATCACCCTTGATATCCACATCCCACCCCCATCCCCCATTAAGGAAACCACAGTAAAAAAATTCTCCAAAGCCAACTTCATGCTTCTTAAGACAGAAGTAGTGAACTTCATGACACCCATGCAGATGGACAATACAGTTACAACTGCTGAATCCTACACAAATGCACTCTATAAGCACTTACATGAGTGCATGGATCGTGCTATCCCAAACAGAACCAAGACGCTATCCTCCAAAAAAAGGAAGCCAATCTGGTGGTCCCCTGCCATAAACAAACTGTAAAACAGAAGGAAGAAACTGTTGCAAAAGAGAGTAAAATCCCATGAGTGGAGGAGCTCCCTGGTCAGCCTCAGTAAGAAGCTGAGATCCCTTATAAGATCCTCCATAGCTAGCTACAAAAATAAAATTGCCACTAATTCCAAGGGCAACCACAAAACATTATATAGCTATGTCAAGAATCTCAATGGCAACACCCAGATCTGCTCTGAGTTACAGCACAAAGGCACAAAAATTACAGAACCAACTGATATTGCCAACATCCTGGCAGATAGATTCAGTGCTAACTTTACCCCCCGTCACCCCCTAAAGGGCCCATATCTATACAGGAAGAATGCAGAGTCCCTGTAATCACAACTACGCAGGTGAAAGCTGCACTCTCTAAAGCCAAAAACACAGCATCCATGGGACCGGACAACATCCTAGGCTGCGTTTTACACGAACTTCAGAATGAACTGGCTCCCCACTTTACCACCATGTTCAATAATAGCCTCGCATCAGGCTTTGTGCCCACTGAATGGCGCACAGCAACAGTTATCCCACTTCACAAAGGAGGAGCCACCACTGATCCTGGGAACTATAGACCTATTAACTTGACGAGCCTGGTCTGCAAAGCCATGGAACGTATCATCATGGAACTCATAAACAAAGACATTGGTAACCTCCAAACTCTGGATCCCACCCAGTTCGGGTTTGTGAAAGGCAGATCATGCCTCCTGCACCTGATCGACTTCTTTGAGGCATAAACCACAGAACAAGCACCTCAGACCCAGGAGATAAATACACACGGTTTAATAAATGTCAGTGTAAAATCAGGATAAAATCCAATGTTCCAAAAGCCACCTTATCAGAAAATAAAGTGTGGTTCAAATTTCTTAAAAAATCCCACGAGTCCTTGAGTATGTTAACATTACTCAACACTAAATCCTTAACTTTTAAATCTACATATTTTGCCAGAGGTGCAGTCACAGAACCCTCAGCAGAAACTGTAGCTCTCAAGGGTGGGTCATTTCTGTCTTTATGTACCTTAGGAATACCAAAAATTGAAGGTACTTTAGGTTTCTCAACCTGCAAATATTTGTAAGTGTCCAAATCAATTGACCCTTCAATAAGAAGGTCATTAAGTAACACATACATTTTCTTGTATGCGATGTTGATTTCATTAATAGATGTTCTAGTATATTTGTCAGAGTTGTTTAAAATATCCATCATTTTTCCTTCATACAAAATATGGTCCATCAGTACTACCCCACCACCCTTTTCTGGCTTCATTACCCTCACATTCCTGTTTCTACTAATGTTTGAAAGTATTTCCTGTTCTGCAAGAGTGAGGTTGGGATGTATTTCTTGCCTTTTGAAGGAGGTCCTAAGTTCGTTTTCTACTGCTATTTCAAAATTTCTTAATTGGGGATGCAATGGCGGATTAAATGTGCTCTTACGTACTAAACTTTTTTCTTTGTAGTCAGTAGTCTTTCCATTAAAAAATAATTCTAGATTTTTCTTTCTAACAAAAAGTTTAATGTCGACAAGTAATTTAAAAATGTCAGCTCTTTGCTTGGGTATAAACCCAAAACCTTTAGAAAATAAATCAAAAAGCATCTTGTCAACAGCCACATCTGAATAATTAAAAATATTAAAGTCTTTGTTTGTCCGTTTAAAACCATCGTTGCGTATACCGCTTGTTAGTTCCATGCTTGCTGTTTCCTTCCCTCAGGCCTCCATTCCCTCCCCTTGTAGTTTTTTTGGATTATATAATCCGTCCCAGCAGTTTATTAAACCATTCAAGTTCAGCTATTTTTAAAAACTAGAATCAACCTGCGTTTTCGTCCTTACATATAGGACTTCATCAGACAATAATAATTAAGCAAGGTGAATGGACAATTTACATAAGCAGATTAGTATATAAATGTATCAATTAATTAAAGCATTGTCTGATGAAGTCCTATATGTAAGGACAGGTTGATTCTAGTTTTAAAAATATTGTGTTTGATTTTGATTTGTGAACTTGAATGGTTTAATAAACTGCTGGGACGGATTTCGAACGTTTGCAGGCACTGTGTTTTCATTTATTTGGTTGTTCGAGTGCTGATACCTGTTTTGGGAGATTTTTTGGATTATAGTCTACTGGTTCCTTAGACATTAACCTTTCTGACCTTCGTAAAGGGGGAAATTCAGCGTTACTCAATTCACCATCCCTTTAAAAGGGATCATCGTTACCAGTGGGTTCAAAATTTTCTCTTTCCTGGTAGTCGTTCCCTCTCCTCCCCCAAGATTTAGGTTTTGGGTAATGTGTTTTTGTTTTATATTCATGTATGTCCCTTTCTATTTTGCCAATCTTTCTATTCTGTACTTCTATACACTTAACTTCCATGTTTTTTAGTAATTTATAATATTTTCCTTTTTCTTCCTCTACTGTGAACAACAAGTCATTAATAATACCATTATTTATTCGCTCTATGTTTGTAAACAGTTTTTCCATTTCTTTCTCATTATTCTTAATAATGGCTCTAACAATGTCAAAGCCACACTTATCAAATGCGTCTATTAAATCACGATGAAATTCAGTACCCTGAAATACATTGTTAGGATACTTACATACTCTAAGCCCCTTCGGTACAATGTTCGGGTTTAAATACTGTTTCAAGTATGAGTTGTCCATATCTAACATTTTGTATTTGTACAAAAAGTAATCCAGGTCCTTTAACATGTTACTATAAATTCCATTAGTACTGACATTTACAAGTTTTTCACCAAATTCAAACTTTGCATTAATAATGTCTTTTAAATGTCTCTTAGTACCTGGTAACTCTGCCATGCTGCCCAGTCCTACTTGCGAGTCAACCTTGTTAGTGGCAGCTCGCGTTCGTTCATGAAAATTTCTTTCAGTGTCATTGGTACAGATAATCCGAGGGAAGCCATCCAAACTGTCATTGTCTGCAGTATTGATTCTTCAGTCTTCTCGACCCTCACATTCATTATTAACAGTCGTTCCTTCCTTCGAAGCAGAACGCCTATCTTCTTCCTGGTTGCCGGGTATAGGAAGTGACGATAGCAGCGAAGCCATCGATTGGCTAATGGGTGTTAGAAGTCCCACAAGCTGTGTCAACTGCCCTATGAGCTTTCGGAGCTCACCAATCTGGGATCCTTTGCTTCCACTGTCCGTGGTCTTATCCAACTGGGAATCCATCAAAAATGAACCAATAAACTGAAGAATGGAAGGTGCAAAAGTCACTAGTAACCACAGAACAAGCACCTCAAACCCAGGAGATAAATACACATGGTTTAATGAATGTCAGTGTAAAATCAATTCTTTGAGGCAGTCGCCAAAGCCGTAGATGAGGGTAAGGTGGTTCACACAGCCTATCTTGACCTCACCAAGGCTTTCGACATCATCCCCCATTCTGGAATTATAGTTAAACTCAATAAACTAGGCATAAATCCCTACGTCACAAGATGGGTTGCCAACTGGCTCACTGACAGAACCCACACTGTAAAAGTTGCAGACTCCAAATCTGACCTCAAACCAGTGACAAGTAGAGTACCACAGGGTTCCGTCCTGGGACCGCTCCTGTTTGGTATCTACTTCTCTGAAGTACAGGCAAACACAGAAGGCCTCTGGCTAACAAAGTTTGCAGATGACTGCAAACTAGGAGCCGTAGTCAAGTCCCCAAATGATGTGAACATCCTATAGAAGGGCCTCTCTGAGACATATGCCTGGTGTCAGAGCCATGGCCTCAAGCTCAATGCCAAAAAGTGCAGTGTCATCCCCTTTGGTAAAAACTCTGTACCCATGAACTACCACATAGGCAGCAATCTACTTAACACCGAATGCGTGATAAGAGACCTTGGGACCCAGGTGGACAGTAGTCTCTCCTTTGATAGTCACATCGCCACAGTAGTCAGGAAGTCCTTCTACATGGCACACCTCATCATAAAAGGGTTCTCATCCAGGAAAAAAGAGGTCATCGTTCCCCTCTACTCGACACTCATTAGACCCACTATAGAGTACAATGCCCTTTTTGGAATGAACCTCACAAGACATCTGCAGCAGCTGGAAAGGCCACAGAAGTACGTCACAAAGAGGATTACTGGACTCAAACAAATGCCCTACACTGACCGCCTCAAAAACTCCAGCTTTACTCCGTAGCATATCGCCTACTCAGAGGTGATCTCTGCCTAACATATAAAGCTATGTCAAACGAAGAGCTGTTGGACATGCTACACCTAAAGAAATCCCAATCCCTCTGAGCTACACGCTCTAGGGACCTAAACCTTGTCACCACAATAAACAGGACATGCTGGAGGAATAGATTCCTATCCCAGAGACTTCCCATACGCTGGAACAGGCTACCCATCTATGTCAAGCAAAGTTCTTCATTAGGACTCTTCAAGAAAAATCTTGATCAGTGGATGGGGAATAGGAAATACACCCCGGGGATCACTTCTGTGTCTCTGCTCAACAGTGGCACAGGAAAATAACTTTCTTGGGTGGCGTAAGCCAGGGAACCTTGTTGACTAGGCTTACATAGGCCCTTGGGCTGATAGCCTAGTACCTACCTATGAACCTATGAACCTATGAACCTATGAATAAGTATACAAATTCAATCAGCATTAGAAGAAAACCTAGATTGTAATATATATTACAGTAGGTAGATTAGGAAGTGAGGTATATAAGTGGAATAATTTGAGGACTTATGTAATACATGGGCATAGCCACTTATTCTTTATTCTTTATTCCCCTTGCAGCTAGACATTATGAAAAAGCCTCTTTATACAACCTGAGACCCTACTCATAAACCTTATCAATTTTTATTAACCCTAGAATCGAACTCGACAACACTGCACATGCTTTGTCCTCTTAGGGACCTACTCTTTGGCAAGGTCTCCCCACTGACCTGCAGGAAATCAATACTTAGTCCAAATTCAGGATGTAACTCAAAAAGCACTTCTTCATCCAAGTGAAATGTGTGTGTGTGTGTATATATATAAATATATATATATATATATATATATATATATATATATATATATATATATATATAGATATATATATATATATTGCACATTACACTAGAATATGTATAAGTAGCCTTTTCTGTGCAACTAGTCTGAACTTCTCTGTTATTGCTTACATTTAACATTTTACAAATAAAATGCATTTGTATTTCACCCAGGCTGACTCTGAAATTGGTAAATATCGATTAGCACACTACCCCAGTAAACAAATATACATACATAAATAAATAAATAAATAAGTGCAAAACATGGAGGACTGCTTGCAGTCATTTTTTTATTCTGTTGCTGCTTTTTGGATGATAGATTCTTAATAATACTGTAGATGATAAACTTTCCTTCAATCAACATATACTAAATACAATTAAAAAAGCACTTTAAACTGGGCAAACTCTATAGACATAAATTTTACTTCGATATTCCCACAAAAACAAAACTGGCAAGTATTCTACTTCTTCCATCCATCCTCCCACTCCCCCATTTTTACAAACCTTCACACATCCCTCAGCAATAACCTACAGTCATGTTATTATAAGATTGCTAAATGTGCATGTGGCCTTCCTAATCACACACACCACTGCCAAGCCATCATTATGTTGAAATGGCTCAGGTTCCTCTATTACCTTCAGTACACACAACTCGCTATTGCCCATAAACTAATACATAATCAAGGGAGCCACTCTATCCTCTTAAATATCATATAAACCTATATCCCCTCCTGAAATCTTTGGTCCTCTAATAAGCTACTCTTACGTGTGTCCAATCCCAACAAGAGAGCTGGTCAAAGCTTATATGTCTACTCCATAGCCAAACTATGGAATTACCTACCCACCTCTATTACACTACTAGATACTATAAAAACCTTCAAACATACCCTAAAATGTCACTTTCTTGAAAACTAAACTTGCCCCTGTGTCCAAAGCAAAGAACGCCATAGATCTAATCCTATGACCCTGCTGCATATCCTGACATTATGAGATAATCTGTTTTTTAAATCTTATTCTGTGTAATCTAAACTGAATCCTCCTCATTGTCTGACTCTGTACTACAGGGGCTCAACTTTTACTCCTCTATTCTACTAGAATGTAGAACAGAATGCATTGCTATTAGTTGTTGCATGTAATTTGTATGCATGTAAAAAAAAAAAGAGGCGAAATCTGATTGTTTAAATAGTTTACCTTGATAATTTTATCTTACCAAGACTGTATAAACTTTTTTGTCTTCTATTATTGTAAATAGTATCATTGTAAGATCTGTACGGCTGTTGGAGCTTTTCTCCCTGGGCCTCCACTGAAAATGGGTTTCTGACCCAGTGGACTCTCCCGGTCAACAAATGTCAATAAATCAATAAATAAATAGTGGAGCTGGATTAGGTTGTATATAAAAACTGAAGTACTCTATAATTATCATTTCTTCTGTCACTGCTTGATGCTGGTGATAATATGTTTCCTTCCAAAACAGCCATGGATTCATTTTAAATGTTTGTTGTTTAAATAAAATCATACGTGGCTGAAAATGAGTCATCACTGCCATCATTAGACTTTTTCCCCATTTGTTTTTACCTGGGTGTTCAGGATGCCACACCAACACTGGTCATTGTGACCAAGTCACCTAGATCCAAGGTTTGCATCACTGAGTGGTTAGCCCTGAGAATGTAATTGTAGTCGGTAGGCTTCCCCGAGTAAGATAAGGAGATGCAGCATCTTGAGAAATTCTCTTTTGACAAATAATGTGAACCATGGGGGATCGACAGTGTTTGTTCTGCAGCAGTGGGAAGGGGAAAATGCAGTAAGCAGTTGTTGAAAAGCATTATTTAAATAATAGCTGTATCTATAGTGAGATGATAAAGACTGCTCAACAAGTAAACATTGTTTTGTTTAGTCAAGTTTCTTCAGAGCTACGTTAATCAAAACTAGAATCAAAATATACATTTTCTGCAAGAGCCCCCCCCCCCCCTTTATACTGTCATGCATTTAATACTGGATTGAGTTAGGATTTTAATAGCTGATAAATGTTTTGTGCTTTTTTTCCTTTGTCTGAAATGGATTTACAGTTCTCTTTGCAATTTGCTGCATTGAACTGGTACGGGAACATATTTTCTCTGCTCTGAAATAGTGTTTGCCCTTTCCCCTTGGGTATGTGGCTGTGGTGTCAACAAAATTTAAATAACCCGTGTTGGGGGTAAAAGACCTGCCCCTTTAAAAAATATATATTTTTTAATGTTGTCTAGTTTGTGGCTTTCTTTTCTCTATGGTTCATCTTTAGTTGTGTCCATTATGATATATTTCTTCTTGTGAAATGAATCCATAGTTGAACTTCTTTAGATTTTCCCAATGGAATATCTTTGATCAAAGTTGTGTTTTTTTTTCAGTTACCAAACTGCAAATTAGATTCACAGTTGTTAAATGTGTCAGATATGTTTTTGCCAGTAAGATGCCATTTGGTGCTGATGTAAATTTCCAGCTGAATACACATTCTAAACCACAGACTGACATTCCTTGGTGGCAAAGTGAACTTCTTGAAGAAGTCCCTAGAGCTGAATGAGGGCTGCGAATGAGCATCACATGCCAGTTTCTAGTCTATATTAAGAACTTCAATGGCTATAGTTTGATCCTTTTATTCGAGTGTGGCAGATGGTCATTTGTTAAGGTGCAGCTGATGTTCTCATTCTATGAGGCTATCATGTTTCTATGTAGTTAAACTGTTCATTAAATATGCATTTAAATATACTTGTTGAGTCAATAAATTAGATCACTTGAAGGGTCACTAAAGCTGCAGTAGGCTGCAGCATATAAATCTCTAGACCTACAGGTATCACATTCAAACCTGGTTTCTGCTATGCATAATTTTTACTTCTCTATTTTTATGCTTCTAATCTTTTCTGCCAGAAGTTTACAGAAGATCTGGATGAATGGAAAACAGAAAATATACCCCTGGGATTCCACCCATGTCCCTGCTGGACAGGGGCATTGGGTGTTGATTTGTTTAAACATGGGCTAAACTCTAGGCTAGGCTTATAAGGGCCTCAGGGCCAATAGCCTTGTAACATCATATGATCTTATGATCTTTTAAAACAATTGTTTCATTTAAGCTGAGACAGTGTATCTTAGGAAAGAAAAATGTAATTAGCCATGTGGTCTCCTACAAATGAGTAAACTGAAAACATTTTAGTAGAAGTAGAGAAACCAGTGAACAAACTTCTATAAACAGGTTTTTGATGTTGCAAACATATTCTGTCACTGATAATAATCTCTGAGGACAGAAAAACATTTTTGGTTAGGTGAGATATAAAACATATTATGATAGTGCAAATGCCAGTTTGTCAGCAAAAATGTATATTAAAAAGAAAAATCCGTGGTATCCCTCGAAGTCTCAGAAAACCCTGTATTCTTCCTATACTGGTTGAAAAACAAACCAAGCAGAAACTTTGCAGTGTGGAGGGTGCAAATATATTATGCAGCTAGTTCACTCATAAAAATTAAACTTTAAAATACATACTACAAAATAAAAAAATAAAATACTAGTTAGTCCACAGCTGAGTTAAAGGACAACAACGGGATTCTATTATTAACTGTTCAACTTCTGTGTCCTTTTTCTCCCTATTAACTGTCCCTGCTATAAATAAATAACAATACAGCATTTAAAATATTTAAAATCAAATATTTCTCTCCACTAGGACAGTACTTCACTGCACTGTGGTGGTTTCACTTTCAAAAAACATTTATGTCACCCTGGAAAATCTTGCTGCAGTCTCCAATTCAGTGATGTCATTAAGGCCACTGAATACAGGTAGTTTTCTGGCCAGTTCCCTCCCCAAACTGACATTACCATGACCATCCTAAAAACCCACCCATGCTGTGATGTCTCAGCTCCCTGGTCCTCCCCTACCCATACAGAAAGTAAAGGTTAGAACAAGGAAACAGTACCGCATGAGTCAAGTCTCCTGCTGTGAGCTGTCAATCACAGCAGGTAACAGCTCAAATTACTCTTAACACTTTGACAGCTAGGGAAGTTAGGTGTAAAGGGTGATAGGAAATGAGTCAAAAGTAGTCCAATTCAGGCTTCACAAAAGACTGCAATTTAGCCATTCTAAAATGAAGGTGCAGTAAAAAGCACTTTGAAAGTCTGTTTTGTTGCATTTGCACTGTTTGTGTTTTAAGTAGTCAATGAACAGCATGAAATGTTACTTAAAACCAACTAAATGAAAGACAGTAGTGTGTGCATGTAAAATCAATGCAGTAACAGGAGGTTTAGGAAGAAAGAGGCCTCCATGATGTAATTTTTTTACAGACAGCACTGAATTGTGGGATACCTAGAGGTATCAGGATCACTTCAAGATGCCAGACTCCATGTGATCAGACTCAGAAATTATGTATAAAAATATTTAAAAACCTGTATATAGTCCCAGAGTGGTGCTAAAATGGAGGAAACACCAAACCATGATGAATAAATATGTTTTTTTTTTTGTGTCTGTGGGTGCGGTTCTCCTTTAATAAAGGAATATCCTTTATTGAAACACAGAAATGAGTGATTCTAGTTGAGTGTAATGAAAAACATTAAAGACATTCATTAATTATACATAATCAGGTTACTTGGAGCAAGGGAGCAGTTACAGTGGGTGGTTCTGTTAAAAGCAATAAAAACATTAAACTCATTCCTTTAATCAAGTCCCCCTTCCCCCTTAACACCACAGTATAAATTGAGACTGTGTTACCTTAGAACTGAAACTAAAAAGCTATAGACAAAGTAAAATATATAATAAAAGAACAGCTTATTAAGGCTAACCTACTAATCCAAACTTTATTAATTAAGAAATCAACTCTCTAACAAAATGACTAATTAACATTTACCATTAGACATCTATCAGAATAAATATTAGTAACTTATAAACTGAAACACTTTTAACAAAGGTCACATTTGTACCAAATAAATACTTCATCAGGTTTGTGTGTAAAAACACATCATAATATTAATGAATGTGTATATAAATCTACAGGTGAACACCTAAGTAGGCTAAAACCCATAGCTACAATTGCTAAGGTGGAAACATGTTAAAAATAAAGTATTAAGGACCTGGGGATTTGTTCATATGTGGTATCTCACTAAGAAACCACTTAGTTTGAATGAGTAAATGTGCATTCAAAACTATCAGAAAACAGCACCTATGTCAGTTTTCTTTATTGGAAAATATTTACAATGTCTGATATTTGTTTATCGCAATATTAGTATGTATAATATTATAGCAATAACCCACGCCTGGGTGTGGGTAATGCTGGATTTACCCACGGTTGGCGTGGTTTGGTCCCGGTGAAGCCGAGGGACCAAACAAAGACAACCGTGGGTAAATCCAGCATTACCACACCCAGAAGTGGGTTATTGCTATTATACAATGCCATTATTTAAGAAAAGAAATAATTACTTTTCTTAAATAATGGCATTGTATAATGCCTCTTTGCTGCCCTTCTGCACCTGTCTGGTGTTCCGCGGCAGTTCTGATGTACTGCGCATGCCTACGCAGTACATCAGAGCTTTGGGCAAAAGCAACGGAGAACGCAAGTTCTCCATTGCTTTACTCTCGCTATGTTAAATGGGTTTAACATAGCGAGACAGTTTAAAATAAGCAACGGAGATCTCCGTTGCTTATTTTAGCTGTCTCGCCATGTTAAACTCATTTAACATAGCGAGACAAGTAAAAGCAACGGAGATCGCAAGATCTCCGTTGCTTTACACTGTCGCTATGTTAAAGGAGTTTAACATAGCGAGACAGCTTTAAAAAAAGCAACGGAGATCTCCGTTGCTTTTTTTAAATCTGTGTCGCTATGTTAAACTCTTTTAACATAGCGAGATGTTTATACTAACGGAAAAAGTCCGGGCGACCGGACCTTTTTCCGTTAGTATATTGAGGGATTTACCACGGGCACGCTGGTTGGGCTGGCCAATCAGCGTGCACGTTTTTATGGTAGGCATTGTATAATAGCATGTAATGTCAGCACTAATCAGTCCCATATCAGACTTTTAATAGTCTTTGAAACAGCGGGGCAGTTTTCTGAGTTCTAGTATGCTTTTTATGGACCAATAATAATTAGCTTCCAGTTTTCAAAAATAGTTCAGTTTCAGCTGCCACAGTAGTTCACATTTTTCTAAAAGATTAGGGGTGTCTCCTTCTAGTTCCAAAAGGTCCACATGATCAATAATTTGAAATTTAAAGCCAGTGTGTCTTTTGTGAAGCTGCATGTGCCGAGCCGGTGCATTATTCATGCACTTAGCTCTAATTTCAGAAAGATGGCTGGAAATCCTTCTTTTAAGTCTGTTGAGTGTTTTTCCCACATAAAATGCTTCATAGGTAGATATTTTTGTTAGTTAATTAGTTAGTCATTTTGTTTGTGAGTTGGTTTCTTAATTTAATTAATTTTTAATTATTGTGCCAAATTAGTAGGTTAGCCTTAATAAGCTGTTCTTTTATTATATATTTTACTTTGTTTCTAGCTTTTAAGTTTCAATTCTAAGGTAGCACAGTCTCAGTTTACATTATGGTGTTAAGGGGGAAGGGGGGCTTGATTAAAGGAGTGATTTTAATGATTTTATTGCACCTAACAGAACCACCCTCTCTAACCACTCCCTTGCTCCAAATAACCTGATTATAAATAAATAATGAATGTCTTTAATGCTTTTCATTATACTTAAATAGGATCGCTTGTTTGTGTGTTTCAGTAGAGGATATTCCATTTTAACTCAGCTGTGAACTACCTACTATTTTATTATTTTGCATTACTTATTCTAAAGTTCAAATTTTATTAGTGTACTAGGTGCATAGCCAGCATTAGGCATAAGCCAACTAGGTGAATGTTATTAGTGTACTAGGTGCATAGCCAGCATTAGGCATAAGCCAACTAGGTGAATGTTATTAGTGTACTAGGTGCATAGCCAGCATTAGGCATAAGCCAACTAGGTGGCTGCCTAGGGTGCCGTTCTAGCATGGCTGCTTTTCCAGTAAACTGGATGGTGTAAATAGACCAGGATGTGGGCACCAGGTGGTGTGGGGGACACTCTGTAGGCCTTTTGCTAAGGACAGCACTTGACTTAAGGCTGACCCTAACTAGGTGCATAACATATATCAAGGAGTGAACTTCACACCCCCCCACACTGCAAAGTTTCTGCTTAGTTTGTTTTTAAACTGCATATTAATGGCTGCAAGAGGCTAGGTCCCCTTATAGATGCAGTTTTCTACTAATGTTCCCTATCAGAATGCCTGACTTTGGATTTGAAACCTAGAATCACCCTCCTCTTCCTACATCATGTTCAAGTCATGATTTAGTGACAGCTGTCATAACACAAGAGACAGTACCATTGTTATTCTATTTTATTTGTCTAATTTCTGGGTTGTGGACATGGTCTGTAATAACTGTGTTCATTCTGGACCTATGCTAATCTCCATATAAACATTGCAAAAACTGAATTGATAAATGAGTGTGCCTCATTTTTACAACATGTAAATATAAGCAATATTTTATTTTAGGTAATTCTGTTCCTCAGAATGAGTCGAGTGACAGTAATATGTTAACTTTACCTGCTTTGACTTCAATGGATTTTACATAAAATATGGTTTGAGAAACATCTTAACTGACCCACCTGTGACATGAAACTTGATAGCAGCTGTGAGAGAATAACTGATACATGAAATAGTTGTGTCTAAAAGTAATTTCTACACCACACCTTTTAATTTAAATTGTTTGAAGGTGTAACTTAACAAAAATTATCTTATTTGTAACAGGATTTGAGTAAAGTTTCAGTTACATCTAATACATTTGTTTGTTTAAGAAAAGCTATTCTTTTTTTCACTAAATATTTTTTTTTATTATTTCAAATAAGATGTCTTAAACATTACAAGAAAAGCTATTCTTGATGGGCTTTAGTTTTGTTTTTTAAAACTACATGCAATGTTATACGCTATTCCCAGTGTAGTTTGCTATTGCTGGACAAGGGTTTGTTTTGGTGTTACCTAGCTAGAAAAGTAGAAAGTACAGAAAGCAAAAACAAAAAAAAAAATACAAGCGGAATGTTATAAGAACGTGCATTTATTCCTACATAATATATCTGTTTTTGACGTTTGTAGATGAGCCTGAAATTAATTACTTTATGAAATATATTTTCAAAAGACCCAGATAGCATATCCGGTATATGAATTGTGTTACAGTTCTGTTGTTTGTACTAAAGGTTGTATGGATAAGGACAGATGAAGTCACTCAGATCAAAGTATAAATAGTTTAAAAAGAAAGACGCATCAATAGAGACAAAGTTGAACATTTATGGTGATGCTATTTGATTGATAAATGAGAACTGTAATAGAAAATAAATAACAGTTAGTGATGAGTACTGAATACAGGACTATGACCGATATTATTAACAGTATCTGCTACGTCATTTGTCTGACTTCCAAGAAAAAAAAAAAATCCCTGCATCACACTCCAAAGAATAAAATGGCTTCCAGTCGTAGCTATCCGATAAAAGACATCTTCTTATCATGTCAAAAGGGAGAAAATTCTAAAATTGTCCCAGCCAATTGGATCACATATAAGTCAAGCTACTAAAATAAATAAGTACCTCTGTAAAAGCTATCGAGCCTGTGCTAACTTTCTAACATCACATATGCTTTGAAAGACATAATTATTGTAACGTATATGTCATATTATAGAGAATGGGCCAGATTAAGAAAACTGACACATTGTGCCATCAATTTGGTGTGATGAGTGGCCACATGGATATGTGTGCAATTCAGAAAATCCATCTACGAAATGTGGTTAGTCCAAATAATGTGGTCAGGTGTGCTATATGTTAATGACTGTGTAGTAAGGTGCTGAGCACTATAATAGGTTCATAGTAAGCTAACTGCCTTTGTCAGCCATTTTAAGCCTAGCAAATTACCCCATGTAAGAATCAAATCCTACACCTTGTGCCTGTAAGGTAAACACCTTAACCATTATGCCAATCTCCAACCAAAAATATAAATAAATACAATAAATAAATTAATAAAATAAGATGACAAAATGATTCAGAAATGTACTTTCATATAATAATAATGCACCTGTTATTTATTTGAATTCCAGTATATGCTACAGCTGTGGCAACTCCTTATCATACTTGCATGATGTTTTCCTGCTGAACACTGGCATATGGAGGAGTTCAAATGTCATAGTGTACAACTTACCCACACACCTCCACGTGACTGCTCATTAGTGACTTCAGAAAGTTAGTATAGACTCAATAGCTTTATACAGATGTACTTATTTGTACTTATTTTTACTACAGGAACATTTCAGCAACCTACTGGGGACACAGTGGGGACATCTCAGGCATCTGCCTGAGAATACTCCAGTACTTTCTTGATGCTATGCTTTACATGTGGAGGAGCATATGTGGTTCCCATATACCAGAGAAGAGCAAGCCAAACCCACGTGGGAGTATTATGATACAGCCCATTTCCTTGAGGTACTAGGTGCCATGGATTATACCCATATTGAAATGAAGTCCACACCTGATGAACTGGGAAGAAGGTACGTTAACCTCAAAGGGTTTTACTCTGTCAACTGCCTGTCACTGCTCCAATGGACTAGAGAGGAAATCCTGACAACTAGGCCCCTCGAAAAAAACAGGAGTGTCCTTCATAATTTCTGAATAATTTTGAATAATTATTTAACTCGTTCAATCCAATGGAACTCAAGAAGCTTGCACTGTAACTTCCAATGGGCAGAGCCTAAGGCTTTTGACAGAATCAAATTATGTCCTCACGTTTCAAACAAATGTTCATATATCTGGAACCATAGAGGTTAAGAAAGAAGTATAAATGGCAAAGCCTTCAGGAAAAACTATATTTACAGTGGTAGCATTCTTTAGGTTCTAGATCTTAAACCAAATTTTATAAGTCACAATAAACACAGTCCCTGGGATTCATTAAACTCTTTTTCGGAATAGCATTATTCTGACATGGAGTGGACTGTGTCCATGTAAGCACAGACGTAGCAGTAGAGCATCTGGCATATTTATGAAGGCATGCTACTGTTACAGCTATGCAGACACAAACACCATTGAGTGCAGGGGGCATGTCTAAGCAGTGCACGCACATCTAACATGCCCCCTGCACTCAGAAAGTGCCGTACGGCACTTTTGAAAAGTATTTCAGTGTCCGTGGACACTGAAATGAAATAAAATGAATATTTTTATATCCACAGACACTGAAATAGATAGAGGAGCAAGAAACAATGTAGGGAGTGTGTGACAGGTTCTGTCATACACCCCCTGCATTGTAAAAGTGCTGTACGGCCATAGCCATCAACTGTACAGGTTCCCGCAGAATGCCCAGATGCCTGCCTCTCCTACGTCTCAACCTCCTGGAGCAAGAAAACTGTACAAAGCCATAAATAATGGGGAGACAAAGGCACAAAAATAGGGACACTCTTTAAATATTGCACTGACAAACTTGGAAAGCTGATAGAATAAAAGGTTTTCAGTAGCATGGACTTCCTGAAGGGTATGAAGACTGAAACACAAATGTCTGCCATTTCAAAGTGCCATATAGCCATAGCTGTCAACTGTACAGGTTTCTGCAGAATGCCCAGATGCCTGCCCCACATACTTCTCAATCTCCTAGAGCAAGAAAGCTGTACAAAGCCACAAATAACGGGGGGCAAAGGCACAAAAATTGGGATACTTTTTAAAAATTGCACTGACAAACTCAGAAAGTTGATAGAATAAAAGGTTTGCAGTAGCATGGATTTCCTGAAGGTTATGAAGTCTGAAATTCAAATATCTGTTAGTATGTTCTGACTTAAACCTCGAGTGATTTGCCAATGATTTGCTAGAAAATCACAGTCACACTTCATAACTTTGTAAGACCAATAATTAAAATTTGTTCCTATGTGTCCCTTTACAATTTTCCTTACTGTAACTGACAAGGAGTACAGATGCATGTAAATAATGTGGGTTTATAAATTTATATATATATATATTTTCCATTCTAAGGTATGTTTAAGCATATGGTGTGCACGTTATGGCCCTCTGCTCAGCATTACTGAAACATCCCATGGGAGATAAATAAAAATATACAGGTGAAGCTCTCATGCTGAGACAGCATAGTGGTTAGAGTCCTGGCTTTGCATGCAAGCATTGACAGTTTGAGTACCAAGACAGGCACTTTATTTTTACATGGGAAAGCAGTGTTAAAATTATTATTTTAATTTTAAATTATGTAGTAATTGATATTTGTCAACCAGGGTAGTGTAGCTGGTCTAAAATGTAAGTGTGAGTGCATATAACATGTAAAAACACCCATGTATACACAAGTGTCCCATGCAGTATTGTCACACCCAAGCAGTGTTAAAATTATTATTGTAATTTTAAATGATGTAGTAATTTATATTTCTCAACCAGGGTAGTGTAGCTGGTCTAAAATGCAAGTGTGACTGCATATAACATGTGAAATCACCCATGTAAACACAAGTGTACCATACAGTATAGTCACACCCCATGGTAATGTAATGAAAGCACATAGAGGGACATCATGTAAAGTAAATCATGTACACTTATTAATATGTCAGTAATGATTACTGAAATCATTATCCTGATATTTTTTAAATGAAAATTGAGCAATGGTTAGCATTGCTTAGCTATGCTTAGCCAGTGTAAGCATTGCTTAAATGTGAATGCTAAGCAGCAGTCAGCTCAGCTAAATGGATTTGCACACTGTTAAGCAATGCTCGGCAATTACCCCTTTAAGTACTGTTCAACCCAGCTTACTGGATTTGCACACTGCTTAGCTGAGCTTCACATTTTCAAAATGGCCCAATGATGGCAAAGGGTGGGGAATATGGACTTATTTAAACAATGCAGGTGGGAATACAGTCATAACCTGTTTAGTTTGATCTCTGCAGGAACATGTCTGGCATTGGAGAGGGAGCACACTTTCAGGTGCACCACTGGGGCATTCTGGACTCCTTGTAGAATAGCATGATGACAGACTGATGCAGGGCCAGTACCATGGCTCTCAGTACAACACGGAGGCCTGGGACCATCTGGCATGTGACCACATAAGTGCCACTGGAATCTCCTGAACTGGTGAGCAGTTATGGCATCATTATGCTGATATAAAGCATAGGAAGGGGGAGCTCTTGGCCCAATGGATCCAAAATGCTCAGGACAGGCATGCACCAGCAGTTTGTAAGTATCCCAGATATAGCTGTACCAAATTCTAGCCTGAGAATGTGATAGACAGGTATGCATAATGTCTGTTTCTCAGCCCTATAGTTGCAGAAGAGTGGGCTATGAACATTGAGGCCCATGCCAACAGACTGACAAGGATGCACCAGCAGGATGGTGAGTACAGATCTACCTTTCAGTATATAGTGAAATAAATACAAAGGAGCAAATTGTTTACTGTGTTCTGTGTGAAACAATTAAAGAAATGTTTGCCAGACTAATTATCATCTACAGCATATGCAGCAGTACAGCGCTGTGTCATATAAGTACAATAAAAATGTAAACCACCAACTATTGTGTTTATTCTGGTATGTTGTTGTAGAAATAGAATGTGTACAAGTTCTGCAAAGAAAATATGGCTTTGACAGCATGAATTAACAGAGGTTGTTCTGAAAATCAAATAGTTTGCAAAACAGTAGCTTGTGGAGCTGTAAAGCAAGATATACATGAAATATAACATATGTTATGCACTAAGATCCGGACCCTGAATACTAATGTCAAATGTATTATAGTGTGTCCCCTGCTGCAGTACCTTATGTTAACCTTTGTTTTTCAGATTGTATAATTTCAAAGGATTACTACACAGTACAGTAACTATCTGTCATGCATGAATCTCAGGATTACAAGGTCAGGCTGTCTAACTGACAGAGTCTTAGGCAGAAAACAATCAAACAACAGACAGCAGTTCCCCAGTAGCCCATGTGATGAAAAACAGCATTGTCGTTCATTTTAGCACACCCAAACATGGTTCGAATCCAGGAAGTGGTACTGAGATATGTGCATATATACACTCAAGAAATCGACAGTCAGATAGTGGTAACTGATATTTTCTCCACAGGTCTTACAGGTAATGAAATGTTTGTAGTAGCTATTTGAAGGGTATAACTATACACCATGTACAACTGTCCCACTGTCCAAGCCCATACCTGCAAATGACAACAGGATAGGTACATACACCACGCACTTTGCCAGATACATGTCTCTCAAGTGTCATGCTGTCATGGCTAGTGGTTAGTGCTGCCAATCATGTTGGACACAGATAGGAATCCAGGTGAAGTATGCTAGTAGCAGACTCATGCAACATCATTGCAGGGTACCTCTTATTTGTCAAATATGTAACACTGACATGTAAAAGTCCCTCCAGTAAAGTAGCCACAGTTCACACAGTCTGTCCCATACCATTACAAGTTGATAGTCTAACAGGTATGTATGTGTCACAGAAGCTATATGCCATAAGTAGATGTAAAGTGAAGGCAGACCTGTAGAGTATTGAGCAGTACTGTTGTGAAAAATAGAAGCCAATACAGTTGTTAATGGACTTCTTATTCTCTCTCCCCACATGTCATCTGCATCAATAATCATTATTAATATACTATGGGTATGTTGTACTCAAAACCTATTGTTGGGACATGTGTTCCATTATTGTTCATATATTTCATCGGTTGCATATTAACATACCTTTTTTAAATACCATTATTGGTGGACTGTTGCCGTTGATGTAACTTGCATGCTGTTAAAACGCTTACTGTTGTTCCATTTATGCATGTGCTGTGTTTGCTATGCAACTATTTCATATCTGTTGGTTTGGGTTAATGGGAACACCCATGCATGCCATTATAACTAATTTTGCAATGTGTTGTTCATGACTAATCAGTATATCTGGGGAAACAACAACACCATAGCACGTTTGGGAAGGCAGATCCTGATGGATCTGCCTGTCCAACCCCATCTGGCCATGGCACTGGGCCCCAGCACGTTTGGGATCCAACCCGGAACATCCTCCTCTGCTGGTCCTGCATCACCTTTGGTTGGAACTGCCTCAGAGAACAGGACCTGTCCCCTGCTGGGCATGGGAGTGGAGAGGAGCCTGTCAGCCACAGAATGCTCTGAGGTATGCTGTGCAGTGTCATCCACTCTGAGTTGGGTGGGCAGCTGTGCCAGATGGAGAGCTGCCTGGTGCATGTCAAGGGGCAGGCTGCCCCTCCTGTCCAGCCCCCATCACAGCCACCTTCAGGGCCATGAAGGTGCAGTGGTGACTATCCATAGGTGGGGACCTCAGTCCCACTGTATTCATGTGGGGGCTCATGGGCCTCTGATTCCCAACCTCCCTCCCTGTCCGAGGTGTTTACCCCCTCATGTGTAATATACCACCCCTCTCTGCTGTTTTGTATGTCTTGTCTGTAAATGCTACCTATCCTGCCAAACCTACCTCCCCAAACATACCTACAGCCCTGCCTCAACATCCCACTCTCACCTAAAAAAAAGGGCATCTGTCCTACAAAAAATAATTGACCCATACATAGCTCTGCATTTCACCCCCATGTACAGTGAAAGTAATCAATCTACCCACAAATTATTCTACAAATGTCGGTCACCAACACCCCTCTCTGTGGGGTGTGAGGCTGTAAATTCCAAATTCTACACATTATTCACAGTTGTTGCTGCAGAAGCAATGTAGAGCTATGGTCCTTTCCTACACCCATCCTGCACATACCTAGCTGGTTTTCTAATGTTTTACCCCTCTGCTTGCCCCCATTGCACAACGTTCCTATCACCCTTTTTTCTTTTCTTTAATTAAAATTAGCACAGATGTAAGCGAGAGTTAACGGTGCTAAGTGAAGCTAAGATGGCTTAACCTTCTGTTAGCATTGCTTAGCTCTGTGCATAACTGCACAAACCCGCTTACAACTGCTTAAAAGTGCCTTAATCACTCTGTGTCCATCAGCCCTTGTTCTGCTCAGCAACAAAATAATCAGCCCTGCCAAGTCTTGAACCCAGGATACAATGCACTACAACCACAACAGCATACCGCTACACCATCTGAGCTGAAGGAATTTATGATGCTTTGACAAACATATCATGCATTCTGTTCATTTAACATTAATGGGAAAAAAAGTCATCACTTCCAAGTTTTTGACCTAGGGCCCTGTGCACTATACCTCTATATCATCTGAGTTATAGAAATTTGTAATATTTTTACAAACATATCACGTACTACAGTCATTTCACATAAAGGAAAAATATATATCTGTAGTACTCATATACTTATATATATATATATATATATATATATACACAAGTATGTGTGTGTGTGTGTGTGTGTGTGTGTGTGTGTGTGTGTGTGTGTGTGTATATATATATATATATATATATATATATATATATATATATATATATATATATATATATATATATATATATATACATAATCATCTAAGGCCAGCTTCGAAAAACAAATTGCACAAGACACTAAAGATAATCACAAGGCCTTCTTTAGTTATGTCAGAAATCTGGGGGGCAACTCCCAGATATGCTCTGAGCTAGTGCAAAATGACAAAAAATAGACTGAACCCACAGACATTGCCAATATCCTGGCAGAAAGGTTCAGTGCAAACTTCTCCCCCCCTTCCCCCCCAAAAGAGCAAATGTTTATCCCAACAGAGTGTAGCCTTCCTGAGGTAGAGGTGAGAGCTGCCCTCTCCAAAGCAAAAAACACAGCATCAATAGGACCAGATGGTGTCCCGGGCTGTGTCTTACACTAGCTCCAAGAAGAACTAAACCCTCATATAAAGTCACTGTTTAATCTCAGCCTTACTACAGGATATGTACCCAAGGAATGGCGTACAGCAGCAGTGGTCCCACTCCACAAAGGTGGTGCCACAACAGACCCCAGAAACTATCACCCTATAAGCCTGACTAGCCTGGCCTGCAAAGCTATGGAGCGTATCATCATGGAAATCATAAACAAAGACATTGGGAACCTCCAGACACTGGATCCTACCCAATTCGGCTTTGTTAAGGGCAGATCTTGCCTCTTGAACCTAGTCGACTTCTTTGAAACAGTTACCAAAGCCATAGATGAAGGGAAGGTAGTCCACACAGCCTACTTGGACCTTGCAAAAGCCTTCGACACAATACTCCACTCTGGCAACATAAATAAGCTCACCAGCTTAAATATCAACCCCTATGTCACAAGATGGGCTGCAAACTGGCTCAGGGATAGAACCCACATGGTCAGAATAGCAGGTGCCATGTCAGACTCTAAATCAGTTACAAGTGGCATCCCACAAGGCTCAGTCCTGGGACCTCTCTTGTTCAGTATATATTTCTCCAAGGTACAGGCTAACATGGGTGGACTATGGCTGACCAAGTTCGCAGATGACTGCAAACTGGGTGCCATAATCGACTCTCCAGCTGACACAAGCATCCTCCAAAAGGGTCTCACAGAGACGGATAACTGGTGTCAGAGTCATGGCCTAAAGCTAAATGCCGAAAAGTGCATAGTCATCCCCTTTGGGAAAAACAAAGTGCCCACAAATTACCACATAGGTGGTAATCCATTAAGTACGGAAGAAGTAATTAGGGACTTGGGGACCCAAGTAGATAGCAATCTCTCCTTTGAAATCACATTGCCAAAGTTGTTAGAAAGACATTCTATATAGCCCACCTTATCACAAAAGGGTTCACATCTAGATCAAGAGAGGTCATTGTGCCCCTCTACTCATCACTTATCAGGCCCATAATTGAATACAATGCCCCATTTGAGATGTACCTTACCCGACACCTGCAGCAACTGGAAATACCCCAAAAGTACCTCACCAAGAGGATCAAGGGGCTCAAACAGATGCCCTATGCAGTTCGGTATGCAGTTTGGCTAAAGAAACTTCAGCTCTACTCAGTTGTGTACCACCTACTCAGAGGCGATCTGTGTCTGACGTATAAAGCCATGTCCAACCCAGAATTAATGGACATGCTTCACCTCATGAAATCCAAATCCCTTAGAGCTACATGCTCCAGGGACTTGAACCTCAGCACAGAAATAAATAGGACATGCTGGAGGGACAGATTCATATCCCAGAGGCTTCCCTCACTCTGGAACAAAATCCCAATCCATGTTAGGCAGAGCCCCTCACTGACCCTCTTCAAGAGAAATCTTGACAAGTGGATGGGAGATCGTATGTTTACCCCTGGGATCTCTTCTGTGTCCCTGCTTGACAGAGGTACAGTAAACTAACCTTAAAAGGGCTACCTTCTGTGACGTACTATACAGAGGCACAGTCAACTAATCTAAAAGGGTGGTGAAAACCAAACACACTCTGGCTATGCTTATAGATGCCCTAGGGCAGATAGCCTAGTATCAACCTATGAACCTATGAACCTATATATATATATATATATATATATATATATATATATATATATATATATATATATATATGTGTGTGTGTGTGTGTGTGTGTGTGCGTGTGTGTGTGTGTGTGTGTGTGTGTGTGTGTGTGTGTGTGTGTGTGTGTGTGTGTGTGTGTGTGTGTGTATATATATATATATCTATATATATCTATATATATATATATATATATATATATATATATATATATATAGATATATATATATATATATATATATATATATATATGTATATATAAACAACCTCTTACTGCAAGACATCTGCAAAAAGCCTGACAATGTGGGGGGATAAGGGGCAAACAATAGTGACATGTTTGAAACATGGCTGTTATTTGCGTAGAAGTCTGCTAGAATAGCTTGGTTTGATTTAACATATAATTCCTGATAGATTCCAGGTCTGAAACACAAATGAATGTCATCATTTACTAATGTCAATGCTCACATCATCCCAGTGATTTCTCAGAAACCCACAACTGTTATGGGGAACAGACCAAACATATGAGCCACGCATCTGGACAGTGTCTAGAAATCTGGACGGTGGACAGGTATGACTGCAGTCATGTAACTGAAGAGAAAAAAAAACAGTGAGAGCTGCTGACCATTTCACCCAGCACCCTCTGCATGACAGTAAGACCAACACAACACTACCCCAATTCAGCTCTGGGGAATTACCCATGTATTTCCAAATATAGCATGCACTACAGGGATGAACTGTAGGGAAAAGCAGATATTGATGCAAAAATTTCCATCCACAACCATTTGCACCACAGCAACATACCAGTACTCCAAATGAGCTCTAGAGTAGAATGACTGTTTGAATAAACATATCCTGATTGCCAGTCACACACTACACTGACATATACTAGCCCAACCCACAGTCTACAGGGAATCCTAAGGTGTTACAGGATATTTCCCAGTCTGCCCCTACAAACATATACACCTGTCAGACCACCACAAACTGTAGCAGCATGCACAGTCAGATAGAAAAGGAGCTATGACACTCATATTTGCTACTCTCCCTACTCAGCCCAACAAACATTTACACACAACACTGCTATACAGTCTTGGCAGTCTGTTAACAATGGTCAGACATACCTAACTCTCAGCTGTACAGATGTCCACAGAATGCCCAGAGTGTGGGATGGCCACTGCCACATACCACTTCCAGGAGTCTGCTAAGTCACTGGGATGATACCAGGAGTGCAGTCACTAAATAATGATATGCCATACCTCTGAACCTCTTACTGCAAGGCATCTGGACAAAGCATGACATACTTGGGGGACAGGGGGCTAGAAAGAGGGACTATCTCACATAATGGTGTTACAAACTGAAACAGTCACTGGTGTTACAGGGTTTGTTGTAACATAACATCCCTGAAGGATGTGATGTCTGAAACATTAATGGATGTCAGCATTTACTGACTACAATTCTTACATTATCCTACTGATGTCACAAAAACAGAAGTTGTCTGAGGAACAGACAAAACATAACAGGCAAACCTCTGGGCAGTCTGTGGACATCTGGACAATTGAGAGGTACGTCACAGACTTATTACTGTCAGACGTCAAGTCACACAGAAAATGCATGTCCAGACAAACTCCGTTAATCTAACAATCCTCTATGTGTATGGTGTGAGGTGGCGAGCACCAAGGTTGGTAGCAACCTGACAGTTTCTTACCATGTGGACACCATTGTATGGAAGGCTGTCTACACGGCCCACCTCACAAATATGGGTATGTCATCCAGGAACCAGGAGGCCACAACATCCCTGTACTCCACCCTTATCAGATGCATTACCAAGTATAATGGCTCATTTGGCATGCACCTTGCAAGCAAATGCAGCAGTTGAAGAGACCACAGAGGTTCCTGACCAGGCAATTCCAAGGTCTGCAATACCTACTCTATACAGGTAGGCTGAAAGCCCTGTACGTTTACTCAGTTGCATACAGACTGATCATAGGTGACCTGTGTCTGGCATACAAGGCCATGTCCAAACCAGCCTTGATGGCGTTTCTGCATATCTGTAAGACAAATTACACTCATGCATCATGCATGCAAGGCCTCACCTAGTCTGTGACATGTATAGTACTTGTTGGCTGGATAGTGTAGTGTCCCATACAATACACTGTCCATAAAATACACTCCTTCCCCATGTCTAGCAGAATACATGTATAACCCTCTTGAAGAAGAAGCTGGACAACTGCATGGGAAATGGATGAGACACCCCTGGGATCCCACGTGTGTCCCTGCTGGACATGGGAAACAGGTGCTGACTTGGAAGGGGCATGAGCAAAAGTCTCAGCCAGGCTTATGAGGGCATTAGGGCCAATAGCCTGGTATCATCTTATCAGGCTATGCACCTAGTACTTTACATATTTCCTGTATGTATTGCAGACTGTCCTGCAATGTTGTCTGAAATGAATCCCTGTGAGTCTGAACTGTGCATGCACTGCAATGATAGTGTATAATCTTGTCCCCTCATCAGTTATCATCACATAACCTTACACCTTGTCAATGTGTGTGGTCTGCATAGCAGTAAGTCAGCTCTTACAGTACATGCATATGCACTTGATGACACCGTATAGCTCACTCCAATAGCCTTGGTCTTGGCCACAATTACCATTCTGCTACCAGGCCCATCACACAGTAGGATTTGTCACCCATTGTTGTGGGCCTGACAGTAGCAGTGAAATAGAGGGATTGCAGCAGGCAGAACTACCATAAGGTCTGCTCTGCAGGGCCCATAAGTGTCACATCTGTGCCAGACTGTACCAGGAGTGTGTGTGTGTGTGTGTGTGTGTGTGTGTGTGTGTGTGTGTGTGTGTGTGTGTGTGTGTGTGTGTGTGTATGTGTGTGTGTGACTGCGTATGTGTGCACATGTGTGTGTGCATGTGCGTGTGTGTGTGTGTGTGTGTGTGTGTGTGTGTGTGTGTGTGTGTGTGTGTGTGTGTGTGTGTGTGTATCAGCAAACAATACTGCAGGGTATTATTTTACATATGTTGTGTTCCCCTTGCAGGTGAACACAGGGGTTGGTGTCCCTCCCGCTCAGAACCTGATGTCAGTGTCTTTGCAGACTACCATGATGATGGTGGTCATAGTGAGGCACAAGTGGTGTTGTCGGTGCATGGATCCATGCCATTGTTTGGTATCTCACTTTCACCCACTGCATATCAAAGTTCAGATTGCGGGATCGCAGTACAGTGAAGATTGGAATATTTGCCCTTTACTCACTGCAGTGCGATCTTGTAGATGGCATATATATTTAGTGGGGGGGGTGCAGCCCCCCTCAATAAAAGTTTCGATATTTGGCAGTTTCACTCTTCTGAGCATTCGAAATTGTTGTCATTCGACAATGAAATATGAACCCAACCAGGTGGACGTAGGTCAATGACATGATCAGCTGTAAGTCATCATGGCTATGCACATTCACAGTCCCATAGTGGCAGTACCAACAGCAATACTGAAGGGAGGATGCTGTCAACACCACACTGGAACAGGACATAGGCATGTTGTCCTGGCCAGTCCCATCAGGGACACGGGTCCAGCAGACATTAGTCACCATCAGAGAGTAGTACTGCATTTTTCTTTGGGCCTGGCCGTGCCAGTGATACTCCTGGCAGAACCAGTTACCACATCCCTGCCAGAAGATGGTTAACTGTACA
>NC_056733.1:1011763636-1011836136 GCF_019279795.1 Protopterus annectens | reverse complement strand
AATAAAACTAAAATGCACTTTAACTCTGTTATGACAGTTAACAACATGTCTTGCTAGGGCATTAGTTACATCCAGTTTTAATAAATATTGAACTGTGTATTGGGTTTATTACATTATAATTGAAGACTGATGTTACAACATAAAGACAGACATTACTGCTTCAGACTACATAATCTTCAGACAATTCCCACTAATGCAAAAACCCTCATCCTACAAACTTTCTCAGTATGTAAGGGAAATATTTACAACATGTGCCTATCATTGTGCCTTTGTCCCACTTTTATTTATGACTTTTCCAGATGTCTTGCTGTCAGAGGTGGGGAGGTATGGGTGTGGGTACAAAGTGCATTCTACTGTGCAGACATGTCCATTATATGTATAGTATGTTCCACATAGCACTGTGACTTCCAGGTATGTCAGTGGCAGAGCAGTACAGAGTAATGTGGTGAACCACTGACAGACAGTTTTGTATAAGTTGGGGGTTTGCTATGACATTACTAGTGTACTGGCCCTGAAGCCCTTAATACCCATGCAGACAAGAGTGTAACCCATGTTAAGACATGTCAGCACACAGAGCCCCTGTCCAGCAGGGACACAGGTGGGATCACAGGACTGTCTTCTGTGTTTCCCGAGCACTTATACAGGGAACACATCACTAGGTGTATTGAGGCACTTGGCTTGCCATTGACAGGGAGTGAACTCAACAGATGGGGAAGTGTGTGGTGCATGTATCTGTCACACCAACAAGTCTTACTGATATCACAGCCCAGGTTGATGCTGGGCCTACAGGTTGATGGAGTGGGCCTTGAGTTCCAGATGTGCTACAGTCCCATCAAGGCAGTTTCTGGATTGCTTTGTATGCCAGACAGGGGTCACCTCAGCAGAGTGAATGGAACAGGGTAGAGGGACAGTGCTGTTAGACTATCTGTGTAGGGTAGGTGTTTGGGGATTGGGGTAAGGCCTCAGTGTTTGCATGACCCTTGTGGGTGGAGTCTACATGGTCTGTGGTGTGTAGGTTTGTGAGGTTCTCATGTGATTCTGCCTCTGAGGTGTCCATTGTTTGGGTTTTGTTTTGTTGCGGACCTCCACTTACATGGGTGTGTGTTGTGTATTTGCAGGTGATGTATACTGACCCCTTACACTGCATGGCACCTATGTAACTGCAGAATCTGTTCTGGTGTGCACATTCTCCATTTGTCTGGCCAGTGGATCCCCTTCCCCTTATGTATGTCTCTTTGTCCTTCTTTAGTCCAGTCACAGGCTTTGGCCACAGTGTCTGCTGTTATGTATTTGTAATTCTGATGTGGGTGGGGTACATGCCATTACATTGCACACAGGGTTGTGGACTTCACACCTCTGAGTGTACCTATTTAGCAGGTTGTCCATCATTGCACCACTCCATTTGCTATGGTCCTTAGTTTATGTTGCTATATGTTATTATGAGGCTACATGTGGGCCTAGCTGTCATACCATCACAGACTGACATCTGCACAGGCCAAAATATGACAGTCAGACAAAGGCCCAAACATGGGGACAGGGTATTAATCGTGTTCTGCCAAACATAGACAGTTGGGAGACCAGTTTGATAATTGCTTGTTTGCTCTTATGGATTTGATGTTTGCTTCTCCACTGTCTGCCACAGCTATTTTGACATGACCATTTCTTGTTTGGCAATTAGTTGGCAGGCAAATGCAATGTTAAGACAAGTAGAATAGATATACAAGGCATAATTGTGCTTCTTCTGTGACAACATGTGTCATTCCAGGGGTATGGCTGTTGACCACTGACATGTTGTCAGTGCTGACACAGAAACGTGGTAGCCTGTTATACACTGGCAGTACACTGACCTTCAGGTACCTCAACTTCTGAGATCTAGACATCTGGACAACACCATAAGTGATTGGGGGAATGGAGGCCTAAATGTAGTGACCATTCTTAAGTATTGGCTTTACAAACTTAGAAAGATGATTCAATAACAGGTTTTGCATTGACATGAATGTTTCTATGAGTATGCAGTCTGACACTACAATCTGTCATTATTTTCTGACCTTAGTCTTGTGTGATTTGCTTGTGAATTCCCAGGCAACCACTGTTTCATGTTATACAGACCACAATTATGATGCAAACCTCTGGACATTCTGCAATAGGTCTGTACAGTTGAGAGGTATGGTAGGGGCTGTGTAGGTTACTCCAAGCTATGAACTGTCCACCCCTGTCCATGACCTGTACAGCTTTCCTGCGTTAACAGATATTGACATCTGGACAGTGTGTACATCTCCGACCGTAGGTGTAGCTGACATGCGTAATAATTGGCACTGCAGTTCTCTGAACATGGCCTTGTCAAAGACCACACTGTACCTAGGCCACTACAACACAACAGCCAGGAGTAAGTGTTGGCCAAATCCTGACAGTATTAACCATGCATATACACAGCTCATTGACCCCTGCATATTGTGGACATGCAACAAGTTATCATGTGTATTGGGACAGCCCTGGCAATGTGTGCTTTGCTGCTATTTCCCTGCAAACATACATGTTATTACATTTCTGTGGGAATATGGGGGTGGGGCACACCTGTCAACTGTACACATTTGCACAGACTGTGCTGATATTTGCTTTACATTTTGGTTCCATTTAGCATACTATTGTGCCCATTGTCTTGGGGACGACAGGCATGTCACTAAAGACCACAGAACAGATTGTAATGGCATACATTTGAGTTCCAGACTTCTCATCCTTCAGAGTCTTACTGCAACTGCAAGACCTGCTGTGCTGTCACTGTGTAAGTCTGTAGGGGGTATTTCATCATTGTCTCCATTTGTGGGCCTTTCCCAGACATTTCTTGATTTTTGTTTACAGCTGACTTACTGGGTGTGGCTGAGGGATGAGTATGGGACTCCCACACTGACATCCATGCCTGTGACCTGTGACCCCCCCACTTAGTTGGTCCCCCACATATACTGCAGGGGGATTTGTCACCTTGGGTACTACTGCATAGTGTGGGGAGGCCAGTATTGGGCAAGCATTTCCTGGTGTCTGACATAGCTGTCAGTTGTCTGCTGCTATCCCAGTAGTCCACCCCATTCCCTCGTATGCATGCAGCAATACCATAGATATGCTAACAGAACATACTAATACATTCATTTATTGTTAAGAAGACTGACTTACCTTGTGCCTGCGGCAGTTGTGTGGCTGGTGCTTGAGGGCTGCCTATGTCGGATGCACACAATACACTGCCTATACATGGTAAATTACAGGTAGTGTGATGTGTGTGTCATCCATTTTACTGTGTGTGTGGGTTGGGGAGAGGTGTCAGTCCCTGGGTGCCTACAGTGTCAGTGTGTGTGCTATGTGTTGCTTCTTTGCCAAAGCCAGGGCATACTGGCCACACCTCCATCTGTCTACAGGAGCTGGCTCAGGGGGTTCCTCCCACATGTCCCTCTGTGCCTGTGGGGACCTTGGCAATGGTGGGGGCTGTGTGGCCCTTCCACGTGCTGTTCCTGCTGCAGTTGTTTCCAGAGGATCATATTTTGTAGCATGGCAAATACTATGAACATATATGCACATGTGGCTGGAGAGTACTGCAAGGCTCCACCAGATATGTCAAAGCAGCGTAACCATAACTTGAGCACCCCGAACACATAGTCCATAATGATCCTCATTTGTGTGTGTGCCTCATTATGGCATTCTTGAGTGGATGTGTGTGCATTTCTGATGGGTGTCATCATCCACAGCTCCAGTGCATAGCCATCATCCCCATCAGATGGCCATATGGGATGTCCCCCCTGGCAAATCCCTGATACAGTTGTGAGGAATGCCAGATGTGGGTGTCATGATAGCTTCCAGGACTGCCAGCACACACATTCATGACAATGCTTTGGGCATTGCACACAACCTGGCAGTTGATGCAGTGGAAGCCCTTGTGGTTTATGTAGAACCTGCCCTGCTCACTGGGTGGTGCTTTGATGTAGATGTTCATGCAGTCTATGGCACCCAGTACCTCAGGGTAGTCTGCTACACTGTGGAAGAGGAGCATATTGCTGGCCCACTCCTTACGGGGCTGAGGAAGTAAATGTGCTCACTGGCATGTGGTAGCATGGCATCCAGGAACTGGTGGAGTATCCTGGATGCAGATGCCTGTGAGACCTCCCCCATGATGTCCCCAGTAGGTCTTTTGAAAGTACCTGTCACTAGTATTCTTAAGGCTACACATACCTTAGTATCCACTGGGATGGGGTCCCCTCTGTTGGCTCTGGGTCTGAGGTGAGGCTGGCACAGCTCGATGAGTTGCTAAAGTATATCCCTGTCCACCCTGTAGCACTCTACTATCTCCAGATCATGTAGCCCCTGGTAGGTTACCCTGGATCTGAACACTCTTCTCCTCCTCAGTCTGGGGTGGTTGCCAGCATTATCCTCCTCACCGCCCTCAGCTTCTAGCACATAATGATGGATTAAAGCAATGGGAGCCCCTAACATTTTGTCAGTACACCAATAGTGCAGAGACTGTGGGAAAAAAACAGACTGAAAAGTGTTTGCACAGTTTATACTGTTGTGCTGCAGATACTGCCTGTGTGATTGGCTGGCTATGATACATTCCACCCGCTAGCTCTATTTGTACTTGATTGCTTTTATTCTGCTATTTCCCTTTTTTTTGTTTTCCCCCCTCCCCATTTCTGCCTCTTTTAAGCCCAGTGGCATACCGTACAACCCCTCTGCCCAAATGTAAACAGTTATGCTATTTCCATTTTTTTTTTTTTGTTGTTGTTATTTTTAAGACCCACTGTGCGCTGCGGAAATCTATTTAGCTAAAGTAAACACTTTTGAGCAGTAATGGCCCTCCTCTAAATGCAAACATGCTCCTTATTTCATGGAAGAAGTACATACGGCCACAGACACACCCCATTGCTTAGCTGTGCTAAGCTAAGCTCAAATGGTAGTCATGGAGCGCCAATGTGTTTACACCAAGCATGACACACCCCCTTTTCATGTCAGCTGCTTCTCCTGCTTACACTGCAGAATTATAGCTCCTACTCGGTTAGGTGCATTCGGACATGGTCTCCCACTTTGTGATTCAGTAAATTTTGCTCATTTGCATACCCCACTTCCTTAGTCCCTTGTTACACCACTACACTGCAGCATTTCTCCTTAGCAACCCATGTCCCCTGTTATTGTTTTGGTTCTGCATGCTACCCACTATAATGGTATAATGGAGATTTCACTTAAAATTGTCTTTTCACATTTTTTCTTTATTTTCAGCATGATCCTGTTTGCATGCCACTGCCCTATGCTTAAACGGGCCAAACTGGCCAAAACAAAACTTTTATTTTTATAACTTTTAAACTATATTCCATGCCAATGGCCATATGTTTGGCTATTGGCATACAAAATGATTAAAATACATGCTTTACTTTAAGCTGTCATGCCCCCCATTTTGATTTTTAAAGTAATATATTTGGTTAGTAGCCGAATACATTTTTGCAGCGGTCACTATTCTGGCATGGATGCCTGCCTGCTCACTGAATCGCTAATTTACCTCATTTACATGGTTTTCATCTACAAATGAGGTAATTAGCATTATTCGGTGGTGTCCATGCCAGAATAGTGCAGCCAGGCTTGTGCAAGCCCCAGCCTGGTTTACTGAATCGCACAGGCTCCGAGCTCCATGTTCAGGCCGTGCCACTATTCGAACTCGGGATTTTAGCTTACTGAATCCCAGGGAGTAACTATTACATTTGTAATATTTTTTAACAACTTACAATATCTCAACAACCACTCAAGTTACCCGCATACTGTCAGCAGCATTTTATTCATCTAGGTGAGAGCTTTCATATGAGGGTAAGGAGTTCTGTCTGTTACTTGGTTGTTGAGATATTTAGAAAATGTGAAAATTATATCTATATAAATTAATATCATAAAAACAACAGTTAATATCTATTTACTTGCACTAGACAGTCATCAAATATTAATGCAGTTGAGTTTGCCATTGTGTAAGCATTAAGATTAAATCTTTTAAAACCTTGTACATAGCATGGTTCTGGAATTACTGATGCAAATATAAACAAGCAGTAGCTGATGCCTAGAGGCATTAGTAGGAGTAAACTGCAGATGCACCTGGAGGCATCACTGGGATGTAATGAGTTAAATGTGGCTCTAGATGACTGTCACTGTTGAAGTGACACCCTGAACCCATGTGTAAAATGGGGAGAAGGGGTGTGGGTGGATGGATGGATTTAAACTGTAGTTGCTTTTGTATTATTTTTAAATACTGGAAAAGTATTGTCCCTAAAATATTTTGTAATGCTTTGCACTTTTCTCTCCAGGCCTCCACTGAAAATGGGCTCCTTTCCAGTTGGATGTTCCTGGTAATCAAATACCAATCAATCAATCAATAAATAAATAAACTTGTGAAGAAAAATTGTCATAGCCTTGTTATTGCATTTAAATTTGGAAAGTGTAGTCATTTTATGCATTGTAAAACCACATATTTGTATGAAATGAATTTTACAAACAGCAACAATGATATGGACAAACAAACAAGTAATTAGATAATTTGGTGACTAGTCTATGTGGCCTAATATTCTTGTTTGAGCAGGTATCTGTTAACCTGGTGCTTAAGAACTGTAAAAACCAGAAAAGGGCACAGGGCAGTCTGAAGCAATCAATTAATAGCTATTACCAACATGAGTGACCCGTGTTCCACACCTGAAGTCAACTGCTCGTTGGTCCGATCTGACCATAAGCTAATCACCCTTGATAGCCACATCCCGCCCCCACCCCCATTAAGGAAACCATAGTAAAAAAATTCTCCAAAGCCAACTTCATGCTTCTTAAGACAGAAGTGGTGAACTTCATGACACCCATGCAGATGGACAATACAGTTACAACTGCTGACTCCTACACAAATGCACTCTATAAGCACTTACACGAGTGCATGGATCGTGCTATCCCAAGCAGAACCAATACGCTATCCTCCAAAAAAAGGAAGCCAACCTGGTGGTCCCCTCCCATAAACAAACTGTACAACAGAAGGAAGACACTGTTGCAAAAGAGAGTAAAATCCCATGAGTGGAGGAGCTCCCTGGTCAACCTCAGTAAGAAGCTGAGATCCCTTATAAGATCCTCCAAAGCTAGCTACGAAAACAAAATCACCACTAATTCCAAAGGACAACTACAAAGCATTCTATAGCTATGTCAAGAATCTTGATGGCAACACCCAGATCTGCTCTGAGTTACTGCACAAAGGCAAGAAAATAACAGAACCAACTGATATTGCCAACATCCTGGCAGATAGGTTCAGTGCTAACTTTACCCCCTCTCACCCCCTAATGGGCCCATATCTATACCAGAAGAATGCAGAGTCCCTGTAATCACAACTACGCAGGTAAAAGCTGCACTCTCTAAAGCCAAAAACACAGCATCCATGGGACCAGACAACATCCAAGGCTGCATTTTACACGAACTTCAGAATGAACTGGCTCCCCACTTAAGCACCATGTTCGATAATAGCCTCGCATCAAGCTTTGTGCCCACTGAATGGTGCACAGCAACAGTTATGCCACTCTACAAAGGGGGAGCCACCACTGATCCCAGGAACTATCGACCTATTAGCCTGACGAACCTGGTCTGCAAGGCCATGGAACGTGTCATCATGGAACTCATAAACAACGATATTGGTAACCTCCAAACTCTGGATCCCACCCAGTTCAGGTTTGTGAAAGTCAGATCATGCCTTCTGAACCTGATCAACTTCTTTGAGGCAGTCATCAAAGCCGTAGATGAGGGTAAGGTGGTTCACACAGCCTATCTTGACCTCACCAAGGCTTCCAACACCATCCCCCATTCTGGAATTATAGCTAAACTCACTAAACTAGGTATAAATCCCTACGTCACAAGATGGGTTGCCAACTGGCTCACTGACAGAACCCACACTGTAAAATTTGCAGACTCCAAATCTGACCTCAAAGCAGTGACAAGTGGAGTTCCACAGGGTTCCATCCTGGGACCTCTCCTGTTTGGTATCTACTTCTCTGAAGTACAGGCTAACACAGAAGGCTTCTGGCTAACCAAGTTCACAGATGACTGCAAACTAGGAGCCATAGTTAAGTCCCCAAATGATGTGGACATCCTACAGAAGGGCCTCGCTGAGACAGATGCCTGGTGTCAAAGCCATGGCTTCAAGCTCAATGCCAAAAAGTGCAGTGTCATCCCCTTTGGTAAAAACTCTGTACCCATGAACTACCACATAGACAGCAATCTACTTAACACCGAATACGTGATAAGAGACCTTGGGACCCAGGTGGACAGTAGTCTCTCCTTTGATAGTCACATCACCACAGTAGTCAGGAAGTCCTTCTACATGGCACACCTCATCATAAAAGGGTTCTCATCCAGGAAAAAAGAGGTCTTTGTTCCCCTCTACTCGACACTCATTAGACCCATTATAGAGTACAATACCCCTTTTGGAATGTACCTCACAAGACATCTGCAGCAGCTGGAAAGGCCACAGAAGTACCTCACAAAGAGGATTACTGGTATCAAACAAATGCCCTACACTGACCGCCTCAAAAAAGTCCAGCTTTACTCCATAGCATATCGTCTACTCTGAGGTGATCTCTGCCTAACATATAAAGCTATGTCAAACCCAGAGCTGTTGGGCATGCTACACCTAAGAAAATACCAATCCCTCTGAGCTACACTCTCTAGAGACCTAAACCTTGTCACCACAAAAAACAGGACATGCTGGAGGGATAGAGTCCTGTTCCAGAGACTTCCCATACTCTGAAACAGGCTACCCATCTATGTCAAGCAAAGTTCTTCATTAGCACTCTTCAAGAAAAATTTTGATGAGTGGATGGGAAATAGCAAATACACCCCAGGGATCACTTCTGTGTCTCTGCTCAACAGTGGCACAGGAAAATAACTTTCTTGGGTGGCGTAAGCCAGGGAACCTTGTTGGCTAGGCTTACGTAGGCCCTTGGGCCGATAGCCTAGTACCTACCTATGAACTTATGAATATGCGCACTCTAAGAGACAGAGTAAAAATAAATCATGTCAGAAATTTGCAGGGCAGTAAGATGACACACTTACTTTGGGACAAGATATTGGGGCCAGTTCTATACTCAAGATTTATAAGTTACTGGGCTGTAACTGGTGCCAAATGAGCTCCAGCAAGGGTTTACAGCAGGCAGGTTTGGTCAAAATAACCCGGTTAATTTTTGTGATTGTGTCATCAGGAAGGTAGATTAATAATCCTGTGATGTGTGCTATTTGAATCTTAGTAAGGCCTTTGATACAGTCCCCCACCATATGCTCTTTGCAAATGTGACAGAGTGAAGAGTGGTTTAGAAATGTCAGGAGGGGTGACAGAGGTATGAATGGTTTAGAAATGTCAGTAGGAGTGGGGAAGAGTTTGTGAAGCAGAGAAATTAAGATAACAGTCACAAATAGGTCTCAAAAGGTAACAGGAAACAAATGTTCCACAGACATCAGCCTTGGGTCCACAGCTGTTTAATACATTTGCCTTTGATAACACTCAAGGTACAGAAAATAGGAGTGCACATGGGACCATGCAAGGTGAAAGACATCTCCTGAGAGAAATGCATGTTCCTTTTATTCTAGAGGTAAATTTGATATGTTTTTGAGGTCATTAAAACTGTTTAACAATCTTACTTTAGTAGTAAGGCATCTGAAGGTCTGACATAACATATATTGGTTGTCTTCACCGGTAAATTAGCCTGTTTGGGAATTTTTTAACTAATGCAACTGTGAATGACATTCCAATATTGAAGCCTACAATGTGGGTAAGGAAACAGCTTCAGAGGAAATGAAAGCAGCTATAACAAAGCTGACAACACTCATTCAGGCAGTGTTAAGCAATGCTGCTCAGCTTGAAAAGGTGAGCACTAGACAAGAAGCAGAAATGTTAACCAACCACCTATGGGACCTTGTAAGGCAAACAAGGTTGTTTTAGCAGATACCACCCAGATTTTTCCTTAAAAGCACACCATTACCAGTTACAGTTTAACATTGTTGACATGAAAAATAGAAGTAGGTCGAGTAACCTGAATGTAATTGGATTTACTGACTATAAGAAAAGCAGTTCCTATTAGAAAAAGTGTTGGCAAGAGCTTTACATTTAAAACATTATCTTGTGATAGAGCAGGCAGGCAGGGTGGCTAGCAGTCTCAAATCTTCCTGTCCCACCAAGCATTTCTTTTTAAGATTTTTGGATTACAATATCAAGGAACAAGTGTTGCGCAAAGGAAGAATGTTGAGGATAAATCATCTTGTCACAGAAGCCACAGTAAGACTGGAACCAGACTATAGCAGTACTCTTTTTACTAACAGGAAAGCCACTGTCCCACTCATTCATAAGCTAAGTGAGCTGGGATGTTCCTGCCAGATATGTTTTCTGGCCAGTTTTGTGGTCACTTTGAAAGATCAATAAACTCTGTTTGAAAATCCTAACAATGCCTACGCCTTTCAGGACATCATAACATAACAGTGTAAGTCTTCTTTGATGTAGAATGAGGTCTGTGAATTGGAAGTTTCTCATGTAGCAAGGGATAAGAGGAGATGAGTTAAGAGGGTCTCCAACCTCACCAACCAAAATGCCAGAAAGGAAAACGCTTAAACCACAACTACTTCTGCAGTCGTCTATCTTGCTATACCTCTTAAGGTACAATGGGGTGACACTAGAAGAGCCAACAATGCAGTCTGAACACCAATTTCAGTTCTGCAAATGCTTTTAGAACAAGAGGATGAATAAATTTTATTTCTTACACTTGATCCATCCCCAGACAACCTGCAGAGTCTGGAAAAGAGCAGTAAGGACAATTATTTGGACCCCAATCAGGACCATGCAATCAATGGCCCAAGGCCAATAAGGCATGATACTCTTAGAAACTGAAAAACCAACCCAAGAAGCGACACCAACAGCTCAAAATAAATCCTTTATTAGGTACAGGCACCACACTTAGAAACAAGCGCTTTCACTCGGTATAATACCGAGCTTTTTCAAGATACTCTTAGACAATACTATGCCCTCTGGGTCAAGTGGGACCCCATGTAGGGAACTTAAAGCAGACGGTGCTATTCCCAGGAATGTATCCGATGGATTATCTCTCTTCCTTGTTCTGTCTTTGATTTTGTACTTGTTATTATACTTGGTCATCAATGACTATTTAAAAGCAGCAGTTTGACAAGCACTTCTACTTGTTTAGGTGTTGAGAATCTATATTGCATGGAGAGAAATGCCAATTTCCAATTTTAGTGTCACCTTTCAGGCAAAAAGAGAATGTAAAATTGCATTAATCTTGATATATTATGCAACCGCAGGATACTCAGTTTAGAAGCTCACCTTTCTAAACTCTTTGGGTCTTTGCCTGTTACAGACCTTAGTCTGTTTGTAGACAGTATTATCTGACAGCACTAGAGTGTATTAGACTCTTTGGGTCTTTGCCTGTTATGGAACTTAGTCTGTTTGTAGACAGTATTATCTGACAGCACTAGAGTGTATTAGACTCTTTGGGTCTTTGCCTGTTACGGACCTTAGTCTGTTTGTAGACAGTATTATCTGATAGCACTAGAGTGTATTAGACTCTTTGGGTCTTTGCCTTTTACGGACCTTAGTCTGATTGTAGACAGTATTATCTGACAGCACTAAAGTGTATTAGACTCTTTGGGTCTTTGCCTGTTATGGACCTTAGTCTGTTTGTAGACAGTATTATCTGACAGCACTAGAGTGTATTAGACTCTTTGGGTCTTTGCCTGTTACGGACCTTAGTCTGTTTGTAGACAATATTATCTGACAGCACTAGAGTGTATTAGACTCTTTGGGTCTTTGCCTGTTACAGACCTTAGTCTGTTTGTAGACAGTATTATCTGACAGCACTAGAGTGTATTAGACTCTTTGGGTCTTTGCCTGTTACGGACCTTAGTCTGTTTGTAGACAGTATTATCTGACAGCACTAGAGTGTATTAGACTCTTTGGGTCTTTGTCTGTTACGGACCTTAGTCTGTTTGTAGACAGTATTATCTGACAGCACTAGAGTGTATTAGACTCTTTGGGTCTTTGCCTGTTACGGACCTTAGTCTGTTTGTAGACAGTATTATCTGACAGCACTAGAGTGTATTAGACGATGTTAACTTAAGTGTCTGGAAAGCATTATTCTACATTTTTTCTTGCTTTTTCCTTTTAGGTGTGGAAAATGTTGCACATAATTTGAGACGTAGCTGACTGTGAAAATCTTACTAGACAGGGTTAGGCACACGTACCAATTGCCACAATAGCTATCCCTCAGGATTACTTAAAAATAACCATATTATCCTGCAATGTGTAAAGCATCAATTTTGCCTAATGTACATATCTCTCGTTTTTTATTACAAACAAATCCTAATATTCCCCTTATCGGTCTTATTTATATTGCATCAAGACTGTACGATGGGTTGAGTTCTGAGAATATATGGTTCTGGCAGTGTTTGCGGCTCAGCTCACTATATGTAAGAAGCAAATGAATACTGCTTTCTTAACTCTTGATGACTGCTATTCCATTATGGTTGGAGTTTGTATTTAAAACGAGATGATACCAAAGACGAATGTTAGCAAATGTCTATCTTATACTATTTATTTTATTTGTTTTCCAGGGTAGAACACTGATCTCCATGGACTTTTTTTAGACTGAGTCCAGGAGCAGTTCCTGGTTAGGTGACTTGTTCAGAGTCACTCAGGCAATGGAGGCATTTGGAACTCAAACATTATCCCACTGGGCACCAGGAAACAGCTGGTTAACAGCTTCTTTATCCTCTAGCCAACTGCTGGACTATCAACATAATGTTTGATATGGGAAGAATACCTTTAACTGAAGTGAGACAAAATGTGAAATACAATGCATGCAGGGTCATCTGCCTAGTCCCTGTGGTGGCTTTACAAATTTCAAGCTAGTATGTCAGTGGTGGCATTCTCCTTTGAGAATTTCTAAAAAGGAATGGATAAACATTTAGCTTCATAGGTGTTTACTAGGCAAATGACTACAATGGCCTTTTTAAGTCTAGCCATGCATCCCAAATGCTAATGCTGGAGGTGTAACTGACTAGAAGTGGACTACCTACATATACTCTGGAGCTGTGATTCAAGCAAGCAGATGTGCAAGATGACACAGAAAGTGGACTCCTGGCCTCCACGTTTCTCTCTTCTAGGTTTAGATGAACCTGGTATTGTGTTACTAGGTCTAGTTGAACCTGGGACCCCTTTAACAGGCTTGCATAAAAAATGGCTACTATCATTTTCAGTAGTGGCTATAATCTTCAGTGAGTGGTGGTCAGGCCTGAATAATTTTATCACTAAGCTTTCGACATATGAATCCAGATTATAAATTAGCTCAGGTACTTCAGGACTAATGGTCTCTTTATGCTCTGTCTTACTTAGTCAAATCAAAACATCATATTCTGAGAACCACACATATTCCTATGGTTTTGAGTAAGCAGGTCTAATTACATGTGCATACCATATATGGTCATTTACCTAGGCAGAGGATACACCCTTAAAGGGAAATTACCCACAGTACACAGGATGTTATCGTTTCCATAGGTAATCAGACAAGAACAATCAAAACTGGCTAAAGATTGGAGCTGCTTGCTAGTTTTTCATGCATTCTTTGTTAGAAGGGATTATTTCTTACAGCTTAGTGTTTCAGTTGCATGTTTTACATGAAAATAAATCCTGGCTGCTGCACAGTACTGTATACGGTGCCACATGCTGTTTTCAATTTTTGCAGAGAAAAAGAAAATGTTTAATCAATTGTTTTAAAAATTATATGGAAAATTATGCAAGCCTGTTAAAGGGGTCCCAGGTTCAACTAGACCTAGTAACACAATACCAGGTTGTGGCTGACCAAGTTCGCAGATGACTGCAAACTGGGTGCCATAATCGACTCTCCAGCCGACACAAGCATCCTCCAAAAGGGCCTCATAGAAACAGACAACTGGTGCCAGTGCCATGGCCTCAAGCTAAATGCCAAAAAGTGTATAGTCATCCCCTTTGGCAAAAACAAAGTGCCCACAAATTACCACATAGGTGGAAATCCATTAAGTACAGAAGAAGTAATTAGGGACCTGGGGACCCAAGTTGATAGCAGTCTCTCATTTGACAACCACGTGGCCAAAGTGGTTAGAAAAACATTTTATATAGCCCACCTAATCATGAAGGGATTCACATCTAGATCAGGGAGGTCATCGTGCCTCTTTACTCATCCCTCATCAGGCCCATAATTGAGTACAATGCCCCTTTTGGGATGTACCTTACCAGACACCTGCAGCAACTGGAAAGACCCCAAAAGTACCTCACCAAGAGGATCAAAGGGCTCAAACAGATGCCATATGCTGCCCGGTTAAAGAAACTCCAGCTCTACTCAGTGGCATACCGCCTGTTCAGAGGCGATCTGTGCCTGACGATAAAGCCAAGTCCAACCCGAATTAATGGACATGCTGCTCCTCAGAAAATCCAAATCCCATCGCGCTACACGCTCGAGAGACTTGAACCTCAGCACTGAAATAAATAGGACATGCTGGAGGGACAGATTCATAACCCAGAGGCTCCCTTCACTCTGGAATAAAATCCCAGTCCAGGTTAGGCAGAGTCCCTCATTGACTCTCTTCAAGAGGAATCTTGATGAGTGGATGGGAGGTCGTAGGTTTACCCCGGGTATCACTTCTGTGTCACTGTTAGATAGAGGCACAGTATACTAACCTCGAAAAAGGGCATAGCAAAATAAATTTAAAATGGGTGGCGAAAGCCAAACACATTCTGGCTAGGCTTATAAATGCCCTAGGGCAGATAGCCTAGTATGAACCTATGAACCTATGAACCTAATTATGACAATCTGACCATGATAACAGCATAATTAGGAAGGGACAGCAGAAGATGAAGGTATATATCTGAAGAAAGAACTATGGAGAATGAAGGCCTAGTACAAACTGTGGCAACTTCATTTTAGTCCATGCAAATCCGGGTCTATATTACCTAATTGACCACAAATTCACGGTGATACACAACAAGGATACCACGTAAAGGTATACATGTCAACTGTACAGATTTTTTGCAGAATGTCCAGATTTTTTGCTTCATATTTTTGGCATGGTTTTCATAAAATTGTGGTTTTCTGGCAAATTAGTAGCAAATCATTAAAGACTGAAGTTAGAAAATGACAGACATTTGAGTTTCAGACTTCTTACTCTAAAGAAAATTCATGCTAATGCAAAACCTGTTACTCTATCAACTTTCTAAGTCTGTAATAGCAATATTAGCAATAACTCCCACTAATATCATCCACCCCATCCAACTACTACCTTTCTTTCACCTCCACTAACTACTTTGATGATAGCAAGCTCAGATGCTCATAAGCCTAGTACTTATTATACAGCAGGAACTTCTCATTGTTACATTTGTTAATGCCTGTTATGTACTTCACAGATAAAGATTCTAGTTGCCTACTGATGTACTATGTTCTTCATCTGTAAATATGTTGTAAGTAATTTCTATGTTAAATTGTTAATCACTATCTAATCCAATGTAACTACTGTCTGTTTATTTTACTGTGGAGCTTTTCTCCCCGGGCCTCCGCTGAAAATGGACCCATGTCCAGTCGGACACTCCCGGTCAACAAATTTAAATAAATAAATAAATAAATACATCATTTAAAAATTGTCCCTATTTTTGGGCCTTTGTCCCCACTTTTATTTATGATTTTGCCCATATTTCTTGTTCTAAGAGTTTGAAAGGTAAAGGGCAGTTAGGCCAAAAGCCATGGGGCATAAAAAGATTGAATGTTAATATTTACAGAGAACCTAAACCACAAACCTGAGAATGAAAGAGTATTGTCAAAGGCAAACCAAATGCTAATGGTAATACACTTTTGTTAAACTCTGTTAAGGACACAGTTCTTGAGGCCTTACATGGAAGGAGCAGATACAATGTGAAGAGAGTATAAAGGAAGATGATATGTACAAAATTATGACATCTGACAAACGATTAAGGTAAATTAAAAGGAGTAACTATATAATTAAGTATATAGATGTATAAGACACTATAGGGGGCATATGAGGGAAGAGATGAGCAGCATATAGGAGGCATACCATAACTAATTTAAGACATTGTTGGCGCATATGAGTAAATGACAGGCAGTGTATATTAGGTATGCTATAGGTGTATGAGGCACCTATAACAGGCACACTATAGGTGTAAAAAGCATTGAAGGATGCATGTGATGGAAGACATAGGCAGAGTATAGCAGGCATGCTATAGATTTATAAAGTACTGTAGGATTTATGTGAAGGAAGAGAAAGTATGTATGCTATAGGTAATATAAAATGTAGGGGCACATGGCAAAAGTGGCAGGTAGACTATAGCAGGCATGCAATAGGTATATAAGTGACTGTAGGCTGTATGTGATAGCACAGATAGGCAGGGTATACTAGCCATGCTCTGTATAGATATATATATATATATATATATATATATATATATATATATATATATATATATATATATATAGATATATAAAAGGCTTTGTAAGAGCATGAGACAAAAGTGACAGGCAGAGAATAGCAGGCATGCTATAGGTGTATAAGGAGTTATAGGATGCATGTGATGGTAGAAATAGGCAGAGTAGAGCAGAGTAGAATAGGCATGTTACAGATGCATAAGACACTGCAGGGTGCATGTAATGACATTACACAGGAAATAAATGAACTGCAAGGAAAACTAGCGGGACACTGTCAGCCAGCAGATCACAAAATTAAGCTTAATATTGATACAAGGAAGTCTTTTTCTTTACAGAGAGGGTCGTTGGTGGATCATGGAAACTAAGGCAGCGGGGCCTTTGCAGTGACTTGGGAGCCTCAGCAGGACTGGAAAGAAGAAGCAAGAATGACAGGTGCCTTGGGCTCACTGCAGTAATTTGAGTTGGATCATTGTGTTCTTCTGCTGATTAGTTTATAACATACCTGCCCTTAAACGACTTCAAAAGCAAAAGCTGTATTAAGATATTAAATGTGTTAAATGAAATAAAGAGTTTACTGTTTGTCTATTTTAGAATCACAAATCTTATACTAGAATAGCTTTCTTTACCTTTTTGTAAACATTTTATTCAACAGTTTTACCTACCTGTTTCCCTGATTCTCATACAATAAAATACTCAGCATTTCTATCTTCACTTGGGCTACTTTCACTCAGCACGAAATACAATGCAGAGTATATGCTTAAATTTACACGCTGCTCACTGGCTTGGTGAACCCGACATGCAGCTCATGCATAATGCAACAATCCAGGAAACTGGATGTGAAGTTTGCATTTTGCCCTGTTTCATTTGTGCCCAGATTTTTCTTCTTTATTTTATTGTTCCCAGAGTAATCAATGCCTCTCTTTTCTGGCAGTATTTCCAGGTACTGTCATTATTTCTCTCCATAAGAAGTCTGCCCTGGACATTGATACTCTTAGCTAATTATTGATCGGCTGTCAACCGCTTTTTATCTCTAGGACTCTGGAGACAGCTCATACAATTTCTGAAACTGATTTTCTGACATTCACTCCATTATTTGACATATTCAAAAGATCTTCATTGCATGCATAACTATATAAAATTGTGTTTATTTTTAAAACCGAATATTGTCTGTTGTCAACTACCTTTCAGATTTTTTTAGCTACTTCTATTTTTGCCCTTTCAACCTTGGCACATACCAGCAAGCTTACTGTAAGTTTAATATTGTTGGATTTATTGTTTTCTGTCAGTGTAGTTGCCAAAGGTCAGCCCTGCTAAATTATAGGCCCTGCTGTCAGGTTTCCACTGTTTCATTATATGACAATTCAATACCACTGAGCTCATTATGTTTACTGCCTACATGTGTCCATGCATGAAAATGTCCTAGCCCTATATCACAGGGTGTCTTCGTGTGTCTAAGGAAAGCATTTCTGTCACTACTACATTGCAAACTTTGGTAATAGTTCCTTTAGTTTAATGTCATTTAACTCAGATTCATTTAAGAAATCAACTGTGACTTAGATATTAATAAAGTGAGTTAATTCTATGCAAAATTCTATTGACTTGGTCCTTTATTCAGAAAATGATGCTACTAGAATATTGACTTCTTTCACTTTAAATGATACTTTTTTGTTGGTATTGTTTTTTAGTAGTAATGAAAGTTGGTCTTTTTTCCAGTAATCATTTTTAGCTGATATTACTCAAGTTTTAACTGTGACAGCTATGTGGAACCATTGAGACTTGTGTGCACCTACCACCTCGGCATCACTGGAATGTCATTTGCATCTGTAAAATCTATCATGTAAGGGAGTAACTTCCTACTTTTCATTAAAGGAAGGGTACCATTATATGCTGTTGTACTGATACTTTGGTGATTATAAGGGAAAATGGGGTGGTTGTTGACACAAGGAGTGAACACGTTACTTAGATCACTATATTACTATATGCAGCCATGGCAATATGCAGATGAAATGCTACAGAGTAGTCCATTGCTAGGGAAAACATTGAAGCTGTAGTCTGGTCACAGATAAGTTCCTGTGGTACATTAAACTCCCATGTTCCCCTAAGTAATAATACAGGATAAATAATTCATGTCTTACTTAATGAGTCTTTACTGCTCTATGAACCCCTTGGATTGATTAAGATGGTGACAGTAGAGCAAGAGAGATCCAGATGAAGAGCAACGTCATAAAAGTGAGTACAATACATGTCAACGGACTGTGTAGGTATTATGCAACAGGTAGCATACAAGCATCTGGTGCAGAAGGCTGTGGGTTCTATTACCACATCAGGTATATGGACTGCTGACTCTGCTGCCCAGCATAAGGGGGGGGTCTGCACTCCTGCATTTGGTACCCTTTGGATGACATGGTAATCCAAGGCCCCATCTGCCTGAATTGGCGGTAATTCAGAGGGATATAAAAGATCCCATGAAACATATCAAAAAGAGAAGGGATCCTTTAGATATTGACAGATGTACTAATATACAGATATATAAATCCATTCACACATATTCATAATTTGCTTTATAGTCATACTAAATTTGCATTCCTTCTCCATAAACACCATCAGATTTTAGTTACTATTGTTGCTAAAATCTATTTACCAATAAACATAATTGTATTTATTCTTCCATTCCATATAACATGAAAATAGCTTTTTGCATATTCTCTTAACAAATTATTTGGTTCTGTTCTTATAATATCCATAAATAATCATATCCATGTTAATTTTATCCACTTCTTTTATATTTTTGAAAATAATCTTTATATAGTTTTCCTCAAAACGTTTTTACTCTTTTACATTTCAGAAACACTGTTCCATAGTTTCTTCTTCTTGACAATGTAAACATAATGTATCACTTTTCTTTTAATATGACATATTTCCTTTTACTGGCCATTTATCTATTACCAGTCTCCACAAAAATATTGGCATTCTACTTTCTGATTACACCATTTGCTTCTTATTTTTATAGCTTTAATTTTGTCAGAAGTTTGTATTTGATTTTGCAAACCATCAATAATACAATTAAAATATGGTAAATGAAAAACTATATACAAAGTCCATAACAAGAATAAAGATGCACAAACCCATTAATACTTTTCTAATAAATCATACAGTTTCTGCCAGTCAAGTATATTGGTGTGTTACATTTTTGGTTTTCATTTTTATAGTAGATAATTCACTGTTGCGGACAGATTTAGCTAAACAAATAAAATTCACTAGTAAATGAGAGAGTAGTCTTGTATTGCCAGTTTTTGGTTATGGCTTTTCTATCTATAGCAAGGATTGACCAAAGAAGAGGTATTTTAGATATTGGAAAAATGTCTGGGATTGGGGCATTAAACAAACTCAAGGAATCTGTAATGTTACAATTGTCTGACCACAATGCTTGACAAAAACTTTCAAAATCCACCCAAAAAGAGGAAACCATATTACATTCTATAATCATATGAAGTCAATTTTTTCACTGCATCGCCAGCATTTTATTTTATTTATTTTATATATGACAGCAATTTTATGTGGTGTTAGAAAGATTCTGTGTAAGAATTTTGGTGTGTATTCTCCAGTATAAAGAAGACGTAGATTTCCCTGCTGAATTTAAGGATAATTTCTTATTTTTCTCTGAAAACTCTTCTTTAATTTATTCTTGTTGAATAATTCCAAGTCAAGTCAGGGAAAACAAATTAACTTTTAATAATCTCATAAATTATTGATAAATATGCGGTATCTTTAGTTGAATTACTGTTAATAGTTGAAAATAAATTAAAATGTAAGGATTATTTTTGCTTTGTAAACATTGTGCTGTTTTAATTTTGTCTTGAATAAATTCCTTACATATTTGTGTATCTAGCCAACTATTATTGTTCAGACTGTATCTGGCTATCAGATAGTCAGATGAGTGCAATTTGCTTTCATTCAGAAATTGATGCCAGTATATCAAACTACTATTCTTTATATCAAACATTTTTCTTGTATTAAAAGAAATTAAGCATCCATTTGTAAAGGCTATTGGGAAAAGGTATTATTAATAAATCTTAATTAAATAGTTCAAGTTCATAAATTTCTTGAATATTATGATAACTTGGTTTATGAAAGGATGAAGAGAATGGGGGTCAATTTATTAAAGCCTACACGGTCTTTTTTACCACTTAGGCATCGTACTAACCTGCTTACATGAAAGGTTTGTGATCCCGTAAGCAGTGCTGGGCAGTGTGCATGCAATCACCAACAGGGGAAGTTCTGTGACATGCAAATTACCTCATAAGCAAGTGAATCTCATGCAAATGAGTCAGGTAGAGTGATCCATCTAGCAGATAGTTAGCTCCTCAGACCCCTTGTCAGTGTCTATAGTGTACACCGAAAAATTTGGTGTACAGAAGGGTAGACAGACAAAAGGGGCTGTAAAAATGTAAATAGATGGACAAAAGTGCTAGACTACACACAGATATGACTGAAAATATCCTCTGTGTGTCTCAAAAGGTACAAAAAATATCTTAAAATATATATTTTTTAATTATCTGGACATGCTTGCCCAGCACACCACAGTGCGCAAACATGCCTTAAAAAAAAAAATCATGGAAATAACAAAATTAATATTATGAGACAGAAATATATTACAGGACCCTGTGTGGAGTATCTACAATGGTGCATTGGTGCTGCTGCTAATGTGGTAGAGCTTGGAAGCAAGTAGTATCCAGGTCATGAGCACTGATCCCTATGCAAATGAGGTGGAGTTACTGAATAGCAAAATGGGGTAATCATGTCCGCATATCCCCTCTGTGTAGTTAGAGAACCATGTTGGTGTCCACACAGAAGGTAGCTGACTTCAGCTGGAGGTATGCCCAATAACTACTAAGCTGATTGGAGCTTAGCTGCACCTGTTTGCATGATGCTCCGCCATTGTGAGTGTGGAAGACTGGGGGGTGTGCATTGACTTCTACGCTTTGTTTACCTAGGGGGAGCATGTTTCTGTATGTTTGTGTAGCGCGCCACTGTGCTGAGCATGGAAGTCTGGGGGTGTGCCCACTAACTACTGAGCTTTGTTTACCTACGGGGTGTACGTTTGTGCTGCACACCCAAATTGCGAAGAGTATCTAAAAGACAATGCTGTATTAATTAGTTTTGACCCTTGCTTAACTTAAACTAGGGCCATTAAATGTTAATGATATACTAGGCAGATACAATGCATCATAGGTAGCCAATCATGCAGGCAGCACCTACAGTAGCACACTATAAAGTATGCATACACCCTACAATCTGATTTTACCTCATACTCTGCACCACTGGAGCACAGACTTGTGAATTTTAACTGAATGAATGCTAGGTGCTGCTGCAGGTCTACTAGATCTGTATGTGCTAGATGCTTAAGTAAGTACTGCTGCTGCTGCTGACAATAGGCCTAGACGGAGAAGGAGAAGAGTGTTTAGGCCCAGGGTAACCTTCCAACATCTACATGAGCTGGAGATTGTAGAGTGCTACATGGTGGATGGGGGCATACTACAAGAACTCACTGAACTCTGTTGGTCTCAACTCAGACCCAGAGCAAACAGAGGGGAACTCATCCCAGTGGAAACAAAGGTATGTGTAGCCCTTAGGATGGTAGCCACAGCTACCTTCCAAAGACCAACTGGGGACATGATGGGGGTCTCACAGGCATCAGCATCCAGGGTACTCCACCAGTTCCTGGATCCCATGCTACCACATGCCAGTGAGCACATTTATTTTCCCCTCACCCCTGAGGTGAGAGCCAGCAATATGCAACACTGCTGCCATGTAGAACAGTACCCTGGGATACTGGGTGCCATAGATTGCACTCATGTACTCATCTAAACACCACCCAGTGAGCAGGATAGAATCTATATCAATCGCAAGGGGTACCACTACATCAACTGCCAGGTCATGTGCAATGCCCAGGGCATTATCTTAAATGTGTGTGCTGGCAGCCCTGGCAGTTATCAGTACTCCCATATCTGGCATGCATCAGAGGTGTACCAGATGTTTGCTAGGGGAGACATTACCAACAGCCATTTACTGGGGAATGCTGGCTATGCACTGGAACCGTGGATGATGACACCCATCAGAAATGCACACACACCCATGGAAGAATGTCATTATGAGGTACACACCCAAACTAGGAACATCATTGTGCATGTGTTTGGGTTACTGAAGTCATGATTCTGGTGCCTTGATACATGTGGTGGAGCCCTGCATACTCTCCAACCACATGTGCCCATATGTTCTCAGTATGTGCCATGCTACACAATATGATCCTGTGAAAACGGCTGCAGCAGGATCAACAAAGGGAAGAGATACACAGCCCCCCAGCAGTGCCTAGGTCACCACAGCCACACTCAGAGGAAGACTTGGAGGAGGAGTCCCTTTATGATGTCCCTGTAGGCAAATGAAGGAATGCACAGTATGCCCTGGCATTGGCTAAGAGACAATGCATAGCAGATTCACTGACAACCTAGGGCCCTAGGGAATGACATGTTACTTCTATTTACATACATATATTAAAATAGCTGATGCCAGGCAACCCACACAACCTATACCTATCCATGTATTGGTTGTGTACTGCTTATATCACACATAGTCAGCCCTGAACTACAGGTCTGTCAACTGCTGCATTCACAAGTTAATTCTCTAACATACACACTAATTGTAAGGATTACAATAATATAGTATTGTATGTCTGGATCTGCTGCTGTTATCTAAGGAAATATAGTGAGCTATTTGGACAGATGTAGCATCCACATGGGACTACAGATACCCAATCCAGTAGTATGTGTTCCTTAATATTCACTAGGCCTCATGGTTGGAATATTCACAACATCGGGCAAGGGAGATGTTAAACAGTGGCCCCACATGATATGTAGACAACTGTCTACCCAAGCTGATCATGTGGTGGTGTTCTCCCACCCCCGACACAGCAGTGTACCCATATAACTGCTTTAACAGAAAATCAACTATGGTATATCAGTGGACCAGGCAATCTCAGGGCTGTTACATAGATATTGCTCACACATTGTATGTCTCTCTTCACGCAGGATAACAATGTACATATTTATGCTGCTGATTGTTTGATGAATGACTCTTTTCTGTCTGGTGATCTGTGTGGCTTAGTGACTAGGGAAGCTAACATGGGTGATGGTATTGATGGTTATAATCTAGATTTAAACAAATGGTACATAACTGGAACTCACTGCCCTCTCAGTTCAAAAATTCCAAAATCAAAGTTGTATAAAAAGAGTCCTTTATTTAAGGTTAAAAAGGTTAGCGCTTTTGTTTGCAACACTGTTAAACTTCCTCAGACATTTAAAAAAATCTTACATCACTTCCTTATATTTCCCACTCTTCCATGCCATTGAACACCACATTGTCTTGGATACTTTTAAAAAACAAAATAAAGATGCAAACATTTATTATATGATAAACTTATCATCATGCCTCAATTTTCTTCCTTTTTAAAGCTTTTAATTTTAATACAGGGGTAATGGAACTGTGCTTGTTAATACCTGGCCAATTGTCAGCTTGTAATCTCACTTGCCGTTTAAGTTTTTTTATTTCTAAGTCCACTCCCCATGCCTTTTTGTCATCTATTATGACCTGATCGATAGCCATATAATAAAATTGATGGTCTTCATATTATTTTATATGTTTGGCCAAGGCATTATTTAAGTTGTTTTTTCTTATTGCATATTCATGCTAACCGCCTTTCCATTTTTCCTATTTAGAATCCTGTACATGAATTGTACATTGCTAAGTAAAAAACTCCTTTGGAATTACAATTATGTTTGCCTTTTACCTGATACACTACATTCCTAACCACAAATTCCTGCCCTAGTGTTATCTTGTGACACTATTTGCATGACCCACATCTAGCCATCCCCCATTTACTTTTGTGATTCTTTTGCCCTCTATTTTTTAATATTTCTTTAAAGCTTTTTATTTTGCGAAATATTACTGTGAGCCATTCACCTATTTGCTGCCTGATGTAGGAATTGTCCATCAAGATAGACCAATTTTTCTCAAAAATCCATTTTAAACTCCTAACATCCCCATATGTAATAATCAATGCCTTGGAATACTCTGAATCACTACTTCCATCTTTGTGTACTTGCTGAAAATTGTGTACTACCAAAGAGTTGGTGTCTGTACTTAAAGATCCACTCTATTACGTATCTACAACAGCATTGATCAGTATATAAACAGATTAAAACATGTAAAGTTGAATAAAATTGATTGAGAGTTAATAGACTATGCTAATGAGTTAACCTACCCCAAACCCCCCGGTTCTCAGTATCCTAGGAACATTTTTAACAACAGAAATCTACCTTCTAATCATGAAGGTAATTGAACTGTGGTAGATTTAGGATATGACGAAGAGAGTGTGGGACAGCAATATAACAATGAGTTTCCAGAACTGAGAAGGTCTGAAAGGATTAAGAACAGGAATGATTCTAACCACAGGCAATATCAACAGGTGGGGTTTCCAGGGGAAAGGCCAAAGAGCAAAGACTGGAGGACATAAACACAGGCCCTAATATTGTAACATGTATTGAGCCTAGTGATTTAAATGGGGACTGTTTTAAAATGCCAGCCGAATGTACAAATAAAAGTCAGATAGGGAATAACATAACAAGCCATATTGTTTCTAATAAGGAAAAAGATTTAAAAGTTTACAACTTTTCTGATGAGTGCATAATGTGGCTGATTTACTTGCAAAGGGAATGCCATTTGTGCCAGCTCATGTGTCTGACTTTACTAACACCATAATTGACTTAAAACTATATTTGAGAAAGTTGAATTTTGCCTTATTATATCAAAATAATTCCTATAGTAATGTGAATAATAGGTTTAATATTAGTAATACTTACAATCCACGCCTATCCTCGTTTGGCTACATATGAGAAAATGTGTGAATATGATTTAAAATATTTACACAAAAACAGTAAAGGAAAGAAAAGTCAAAGTTCTAATTTCAATGAACAAGAACTAGAAACTTTAAAACAGTTAAGAGTTAAAGATATTAGAATAATAAAGCCAGACAAAGGAGGTGGGGTGCTACTTATGACTACATAAATATATAATAATAAAATGAATGAGATTTTGAAAACAGACACACATGAAGAAGTATCGTTAAATGAGTTAAATCAGGATTATAGAATAATAGACACTCAATTGAGTGACATATTTATGGAAAAAATGATAAATATTGAATTATATAACTATTTGAATATAACTATTTCAAGAATTCCATTTTTTTTGGTATCCCCAAACTTCATAAAGACATAAAGGATCCTCATATGTGACCTTTGGTAGATGGGAGGGACTCGATCACATCTGGCTGTGCTAAGTATCTTGATTACGAGCTTAAAATGTGTTACAGAATGATCATCAAATCTGTAAAGACTCATGGACCTTTTTGCAATAATGGTGACCATTGATGTCTGTGATTTGTACACTGTTATCCCTCCAGAAATAGGATTGGAGAAGGTTAATGAAATGTTGGTGACACATAGGGTACTACATGAAAGAACTATTTTAATAATAGAACTGTTAGAGCTAGTTTTGAGTAATAATTTTATTTCTTTCAATAAATACTATTTACAAAAAACAGGAATTGCTATGGGGTCACCCTGTGGAGAGGCATATGCGAACACAGTGATGGCCCATTGGGAAAAGCATTTCATATTTAATTCTTGGAATCAAAAACATTTAAAAACCTATTATAGGTTTTAAGATGATATAAGTATCCTTTGGAAAGGCCCATTAGAACTTTTGGAAGAATGTTTGATATATATTAATGGGACAACTAATTTTCTACGCTTCACCTGGAAAATCAGTGTTGAAAGTATGAATTATGTGGACATTCACCTGTCTAAGGGCATAAGTGACAAAAGATATATAGCAGTCATATATGGGAAGGAAACTATTCAAACTGCTTCCTTCACTGTAGTAGTTCATAGCCGCAGTTTCAGATAAAATCAGTTGTGAAAGGACAGCTAGTTAGGGCAGCCCAAATAGTCACAAGAGAAGTAGATTTTTTAGAAGAGTGTAATAATCTACAGTCTATGTTTTTCAAAAGAGGTTATCCCTATAAATTAATAGACACGTTAATCCAAGAAGTTGTAAGGAAAAGGGGGAGTGGCCATTTTAAACCGATTTTAGATAGGGTCAACACAACCGATACAATTTTTAATGAGAGTAGCCCTTTAAGTACAGAGGCCAACTCTTTGGTAGTACACAATTTTCAGCAAGTACACAAAGATGGAAGTAGTGACTCAGAGTATTCCAAGGCATTGATTATTACATATAGTGAAGATGCTAGGAGTTTAAAATGGATTTTTGAGAAAAATTGGTCTATGGAAGATTCCTACATCAGGCAGCAAATAGGTGAACTGCCCACATAGTATTTCACAAAGGAAAAAGATTTAAAGAAATGTCAAAAAATAGAGGTTAAGAGAATCACAAAAGTAAATGGGGGATGGCTAGACGTGGGTCATGTAGGTGGTGTCACAAGATAAAACTAGGGCAGGAATTTGTGGTCAGGAATGCAGTGTATGAGGTAAAAGGCAAACATAACTGTAATTCCAAAGGAGTTGTTTACTTAGCAATGTGCAATTCATGTACAGGATTCTAAATAGGAAAAATGGAAAGGCGGTTAGCATGAACATAAATATGCAATAAGAAAAAACAACTTAAATAATGCCTTGTCCAAACATATAAAAGAATAGGAAGACCATCAATTTTGTTATATGGCTATCGATCAGGTCATAATAGATGACAAAAAGCATGGGGAGTGGACTTAGAAATAAAAGAACTTAAATGGCAAGTGAGATTACAAGCTGACAATTGGCCAAGTATTAATGAGCACAGATCCGTTACCCCTGTATTAAAATTAAAAGCTTTATAAAGGAAGAAAATTGAGGCATGATGATAAGTTTATCATATAATAAATGTTTGCATCTTTATTTTGTTTTTTTAAAAGAATCCCGGACAACGTGGTGTTAAATTGATTTGTTTATAGTATTCAATGACATGGAAGAGTGGGAAATATAAGGAAGTGATGTAAGATTTTTTAAATGTCTGAGGAAGTTTAACAGTGTTTTAAACAAAAGCACTAACCTTTTTAAGCTTAAATAAAGGAGTCTTTTTATACAACTTTGATTTTGGAATTTTTGGACTGAGAGGGCAGTGAGTTCCACTTTGTGTGCCATTTGTTATATCTAATCTGGATTTACTAACATCTTTTGCATGTGAGGTAGTACTATTTTGGTGTTTTCTCAGACTGTCATACCTCTCAAGACCATAATCCCATGGCCTGCCATGTCACAGTGTGGACAGCACACTCCCATCTGTTGCACTAGATATACTGTCATTATGGGAGCGTGAGTGTGCATGGCTACGTGGACTCTCGGCAGATGGGGTTGCTGACCTACATCCACAGGTCTGATGTTCAACTCCAACCACAAGTTCCAGCACCAACAATGTGGGGTCCAAGATAGACACTGTCTCAGCCTACTGTCTATCCACTGCATCGGTGAACTGATCCACGGTGCCCCCAATGTGGTGGAAGCAGTCATAGATGTCAGACTGTGCTGCATCCATAACCCTAAGCATACTTCTGGTCTTCTGTTCAGAATATGTCTGTGCCTCCATGATGGCTTGAAACATGGACTGAGTGACCTGTGACATGACACCTGCAACAGGTGGTGGAAGGACAGCAGGCCTCCTATGAGCACCCTTCTCAATCTGCCTGTGTGGGACCTTGCCATCTCTCTGGCTATGGCCAGTGTCTACACTGACTAGAGCCATAGTTGCCACACTTTCCTGCTCAATGTCCCCACCCTTTGACTATCCAGTATCTGTGGTCTCCGAGGATGTGGTATGTGAGGGCATACAGACTGTGTGTGGTGACAATGGGGCAGAAGACGGATGTCTACCTCAGGGACATATTCAGCTTCAACACCACCACCCATGCCTCATTGTGGCCACCATCATCATCAGAGTCTGAAAAGACACTGACATCAGGTTGTGTAGGGACAGACACCAACCCCCACAGTCACATGCAATAAAAGGAAAAAGCAGTACATTAATACCTGCACTGTTGTGTAGGAAAAGCCTCCAAGAATCATAACAATGAAGACCCACAACTGTGTTAACGGTCAAACAACTTTCGTCTCTTCTGTCATCCGCAAAACACTTCCTCATTACAAAATACAGATTTCAACGCAGGCCCGTTATAACAATCACTTGAAGTAAATCAAGTCAAACATGACCAGCAATATTTACCTTTTACTTAGTATGACACTATACTTGAAAAACAACAAATAAAAACCCAGTACAACTCTCCTAACAAATATAGGGAAATACACATTTCACTACCTAATGCATTCACCTTCAACCTGCTGTATTTTAAAAGGCATTTTAGATTATTTGCCTCATTTAAACCAGTTGTCTTATCTGCTCTTAACTGTAACTGCCAAACTGTATCTGTCTGTTGAACTACACTCCTGTTACCCCTTCGAGAAACCTTAGGTACCTATTCCAGACTGGAATTTTAAAAATATCCTACTCTGTTTACACACAGTTATGTTTACATAGCATTATTCTGGCCCTTAACTGTACTAGAATATAATTGTGCCTTAAAAAAACAGGTGTCATGCTTACCAGGAGCAAAACCACAGCCTTGGGAAATACCTGATGGACCTGTGAAAAGTTGAGGCTGGGGTAATGTCAGTACCACTGCATGTTTCAGACAACAAGGTAATACATCCATATATTTCACATGTACAGCAGCTACTGTGTTACTTGTTGTATTGGGTCACATTCTGTGTTTGAGTGTATAACTGAGGTTAAACCTCCCTAAATTCCCCCAAAGAACAAAGATCTGACACCCACATAAAAGTATCTACAACCTGACACACTGACTGCGACAGTATTACAGTGCTGATCACAGTAAGGCTACCTGCACGCTCCTCTGCTGTGGAAACTGTGGCTTCCACCTCCATGATGTATGGTGTGATGGATACCTGGGAGCTGTTGTGTGTTCCTAGGTTCATCAGGAATTACTCAGTGGCCAAGAGTGGTTGTTCTGCTGCAGGCCCTCCACTGGTGATGGCACGATCCCTGGGTACATCTGCTGCCCTTTGTCATGGAGCATTTATAAAGTTGGTTGCCCGGTGCTGAACCTGTTCATATATAAGGTCTGACCACAATGCAGCCCACTGTTCCCTGCTTTGTCTCCCCCTGGATAATAGGATGTGATGATGTTCCCTTAGTGTTTGTATAATTTCATTCTCTGCATCCGAGAAGGATGCATGACTTCTATTGTACACAATTCCTGAAAGACAACAAAAGGGGAACACATTACAGGATCACATATGGGGATGTACACTATATACAGATACAACAAGGTCAAAATAGCCAGCACTAGACATTTCTTACTCACACATATCATACTCCACAGTGTGCAAACAAACAAAATGTGTGGATACAACTGAGATAGTAGCAATAGTCAGGTATTCCCGTGTGTGCCATGACAGATAGTGCTGTATTATCATACACCCAACACTCAGGTCTACTGTGGTGTGTCCCCTATGGGCAACCCCTCGATAATATCTCATACCAACAATGCCACACAAACAGCAGTCTGCTATTAAAAACACTATAAAGGGACAGTCCAACCAGACCAGTGTGCCACAATGACAAAAGACAATGCACCCTTGATGTTTTGTACGTCCTGTGTAGGTGTAAAACAGCAGGAGGTCACCGACATGTCATTATAACAGGTCTAAGACAGGCTTAATGCTGTAATCACTATTCCCTGTAAGTCTATTCATCCATCTGCATCCTGTTGCACACAAAAATATTTACATACCTGATGGAGTGCAGTACTCCTCTGTTGATATGTGGTGATAGTATAGTTGTCACAATGGCATGCTCTTTGTGAGGCAGGTCTCATACAGAATGATTTCCCCATAGCCAGCTGCTTGCCTTTCAAACATGCTTCCCAGCAGCAGGTGATTATCTCTAAACCAATCTGTGGTCCTGAAATACTAATTGCAGCCAAAACAACTGATTTGCACTATGATCAGCCAATGACATGCAACCCCCGTAGAATATATAAGGCCTTCATGGAGATTAGGGGCCCTTTCTGATATGCTGTGCTGGACATTACTGGGGTGAGGAGACAACATCATTGCAGAGGTAGGTCTGTAGCAGCAACTTTTACATAGAGATGGGTGTGCTACAGCCTGCAGCTATTGCTGCAGGTAATAGACATAAACAGCGAGTGTGAAGACTTTGGAAGACAACAAGTTGTAGGAGTAACACCAATGAAATGACCAGTCCGTCCCAGAAGAGAAATCAGCTTTATTGCAAAATCCACCATTGACTAAGAGCTTTCACCCCACCATTGGGCTTCTTCAGAGTCAATGAACAACACTAAAAACAGCATTTAAATAGTAAATTCACACTGAATCACGAGTACCCTGAAATCAATGAAACATTAACAAATTAATGGCCAATTCAACACTTATAGTCTTTTTATGCTAAAACCACATTTCAAAATGAGCACTCTTTATGTAAATGATGTTCTGCCATATTACTAAATACAGCACCATAACCTAATAAAATTTAACATAATAATAAATATGAATAATCATAAGAAAATAACAATGTAATTAAATAAACTGTGATTTAAATTTTAATATACAAGCTGCAGAAATACTATCATTAATGCCTGGTGCATTTGAAGCATCCAGGCATAACTGCCACAGGCATTCTTTAACTTCTAAAAGGGTTTTAAGGTCTTCCCCAAAATCTTTCATAGTTAATTTGTCAATAACAAAAATATTTTTTTTTTATAATTAGCATACACCTTGCTGTGGTTAAATAAAGCATTCGTAGTTTTCTTATTCTTGATGTCCCTATTGTGTTCCAAAATACGAAATATAAGTTTTCTTGTGGTCATCCCTACGTAAAACGTGGCACATAACAGGTAGGTAGCCACATACACAACCATTTTAGTATTGCAGTTACAATGTCCAGGACATCTTAAAGTTCTTTTATAACTGCAGATTTATACATAGGGTCCATCATTAATATATTTGCAAGCACTGCATGTACCGCATTTATTCATATGTGAGGGTCTATTGTCTTGACTAATAGAATTTTTCTCAAACAATTCTTTCAAGTTAGATCCTCTGCTGTTAATAAACTTAGGGTAAGTTCCTATTATATCCTTGATGTCTTGTGTAAAAACACTGCCCCACACAGTAGTAATAATATTCTTAACCTTTCCTGATGTTGGATTATATTCCAGTACCATGCTGGCAGAATAATTCTGACAAGAGTTGTTGTGAGCAATATTTGTAGAGAAGAAACACGCTAGTGGGGATATATACATTAATTAAAATAGAACTTGAATGTTGAAGGCTTAAGCAACAGATTACGACGTGATTTACATACAGTTGGGGCCAAGATGTTTTGGGTCCATTAATTCAAGGTTTCTTGATTACTGTAATTGACTTAAACAAATTGTACTCATTAACTTGTGTATTTACAGTATTGAGTCAACATCAGTGATTGTTGGCAAAAAGATCTATAGCCTTAATACAATATGGAGTAGCGTGTTTTTGTACAATTACTACAGTTCTACAATTAGTGTTTGTAATTCTGAATGGAGAGACGAGTTGGTTGTTCTCTATATATATTTAGGTGACATCACACTTTGCTTTAGAGAACCAGCTATTAACAAATTTTATATTAACACATGAAGTACAATACAGGAGAATATCTATGCCTTCTCAAATAGCCGTGTTGAATTACAACAATTTATTTAAGGCTTTATGGGGAATGTTTTGATATATTGGAGGACAAATTATATTTATTTGGACAGAGTTTATATTACATGTAGCTTGGTACGTTTCAATTATTCTTCGGTTTTTTTTTTTTTTAATTTTGTGATTTTTTTTTGTTCACAGTAAGACTATAATATTGGTTAGATCATATTAGTAGCGGAGTTTTACAACACCATATTTTTTAAGGTTGTATGAGTATTGTTGCTTAGTATTTTACAGAACAAGATTGGATTTGTATTTAGTGACTACAAGCTGTTTATTATACACAAAGTATACTCCGTTTGAATATACCATTTATATTACAATATTTGAATCGGATTATTCAATTTGTAGTTGCAGAGTGTAAAAGATTTTGAATCAAAATATTATTTGAACATTGCATGTCCCATAACGATTTGTAAGGATTGACAAGTAGAGAGTCTTGGCCTTGCAGTGTACACAAATAATCTTATTATATAGCTGCATAGGGCTTGATTAGAGTAACACTATACATATTTCCAGATGGAGCAATTAATTGCCCAATATATGGAGTTATCTAGACAGATTATTTCCTTACTACAAGCCGATGGTCCTGCAAGGGTGGGGGATATAAGTAATGTTACCATCACCAGTTCACAAGCAGAATTCCTCACTTTACACACACCCCCAGGCCCTTCGGGGTTTTCAAATACAAGAACAGGAGCCAGAGATAAAAATATGATTCTGCTAGGCCAGGGAGACAGGGTAACCATGAAGCAATACAGTCAGCAGAATTACCTGACCTAGAATCATTATTAGCTCCACCTGTCTTTCCGAATGGTTTGGTTTCTGAACATGGTACAGGTTATGGTAATTTTAACTCCCAATTGCAGTTATTTGAGAAGTTAACCAAGAAGTTCAAAACATCTCAAATGGATAATGCATTCCTGGAACCCTCTATTGAGCTTAACCAGGTACCAAGGGGACTTAGAATATTTACATTACCCATGGGTATCCAAGAAAATTCAGAAGCGTTCCAAGAAGTATGGGTGTTGTATGACCATACTAGGATGGATTTAAAGCGGATTATTATTAGAAACAATACAGCAAAATTAGGTAAACTAAAAAATGAGTTGCTGACTTTAAAACATAGTATTTTTAATGATTTGTCATTTGAGATTAACAAGGCACGATTTGATAAAATGTTATCAGATATAGATAAATTCGTCAAGATAGGATTAGAAAGAAAGCAAAAGAAAATAACAAGAGACACATTAGAGTATAAAAAAAAGGGCATATCCCTTCCAAAGATGTAACAGCTTCACGAGAGAAGATAACTTGAATTTTGATCAGGTGGGTGACACCAGGGATGACCTGGAAATAGTTGAAACAGACATAAGTGACAGCAATGGAGTTGTTTTAGACTGTGGGCAACCATTGAGACGCTCAGACCGGATAAGGAACCGGGTGCATTATCAGAGCTATGCAGATACGAGAACCCTGAGGCATCAGAACTATCAACCAAAGGGGAGATGGGGAGGTCAACGCCAAACAAGATACAATCAGTGGCACAATCACCAGGTGAATTACAACTAGGTCCCCCTATATGGTCCAGTAATGGAAGGGCGAATGGGTCTCTAGTGGAGTTGCTTAATGATAACAGTGATGAAAGTTGTCTTGACAAATTCCGTGATGTTGATGACGGCAGCGGTACAACTAATTTCAAATTACAGGGTGACCAGCATTTCAAAATTTATAATTATTCTGATTTGTTGATTACTGAACACCATGTCAATCTTTTTAAAAGAGGTTTTTCTTTTGTCCCTACTTTTAGGTATGAGATCGGGAGATTATTAATAAATCTTAAACTGTTTACTAGGCTTCTTAACTTAAGGTTATGTTCTGGGAATAAAATTTCTCCTGACTTGGATAGCAAGTATTTAGTTCTGAAAAGAAGCAGTGTGTTTATCCCACCTAATAATTCAGTAGTTGGGATATTCGAGCGACTTTGTGGTTTGCAAATACGTAGATGTTTGGAAAAAGAGACACTACCCAACAGTAATTTGACTAGTGCAGAAAGGTTTTCCCTCAATGAACTGTCTAGCAGCAATCAATATAAGTTTATGAAACCCATCAAAGGTGGAGGGGTGGTAATCATGGTCAACATTGATTATGAATGTAAAATGCATTTGTTATTGAATGATGCAGAAACTTACAAAAGGGTCTCCAAATCTGACGTACAACAAGCGTATACAAAAATTGAGGGGATTATTTCCCATGATGAATTCAAATATCTGTCAGTAGAACATCCTATTATTCACTCAATATTTGGTATTCCCAAAATCCATAAGAATGAAAATTGTCCACCATTTAGGCCTATTGTTGCAGACAGGGGTTCAAAAACTGAACCCCTAGTGGCCTTTATCTATATCACATGTAAGAGAGTGTTGGACACCTTACCATGCATCTTGAAGGACTTCGGGCATTGCCTGGATTGTATTAGGAATACTAATTTTGAAGTTGGAGATGAATTTTGGTTTGTGACAGTTGATGTCATCAGTCTGTTTCCTGTCATCCCCCACCAGGCTGGGTTAGAAATGTTTAACAATAGTCTTCTGAAAATTAGTGATTTACATCAGGTAAAGAGAAGTCTTTTATTAGAACTGCTAGACATGGTATTGTATAACAACTATATATTTTTTGATGGCGAATACTACAAACAGACAAACAGGGTTGCGATGGGTGCTAGATGTGCACCCATCTATCCCAACTTGGTACTGGCCAATTGGGAGCAGAGCTTTGTCTTTAAATCACATTATAAGTCCAGCATTGTGTTATATTTATGTTTTCTGGACATATTCTGATTTTATGGAATTGTTCTAAGAATGAGGTAGAAGCATTCATTACTTATTTGAATCAAACAACTGAGTTTCTGAAATTTACAAACCATCTTGATCAACATCAAATAGAGTTCTTGGATATTTTGCTATATATAGATAATGAATGAATTCATTCTAAGATCTTTCACAAAAAAAAACATATAGCAACTCCTTTTTGCATTACAACAGTTGCCACTCTGTCCACCAAAAGAAAAATGTGATCAAGGGGCAAATGATACGGATGTCAAGGTTGGTTAGCCAAGACATCTGTTTCAAAGTTGAAATGGCACATTTAATTGATATGTTTATGAACAGAGGCTATCCAATGGAGCTACTTAACAAAAGTAGGGAAGACATAGAGAGAAGAAGATCTAGTGACTTTATACCCATTCTTTTGGATAATAATAGAAAATCAGATAATATAAAAATTTCTGCCAACGACAGCCCTTGTCAGAATTATTCTGCCGGCATGGTATTGGAATATAATCGAACATCAGGAAAGGTTAAGAATATTATTACTACTGTGTGGGACAGTGTTTTTACACAAGACATCAAGGATATAATAGGAACTTCCCCTAAGTTTATTAACAGCAGAGGGTCTAACTTGAAAGAATTGTTTGAGAAAAATTCTATGAGTCAAGACAATAGACCCACACATATGAGTAAATGCGGTACATGCAGTGTTTGCAAATATATTAATGATGGACCCTATGTACAAATTTGCAGTTATAAAAGAATTTTAAGATGTCCTGGACATTGTAACTGCAATACTAAAATGGTTGTATATGTGGCTGCCTGCCTGTCGTGTACCGCATTTTACGTAGGGATGACTACAAGAAAACTTAGATTTCGTATTTTGGAACACAGTAGGGACATCAAGCATAAGAAAACTGTGAATGCTTTATTTAACCACAGCAAGGTGTGTACTAATTATAAAAAAAATTATTTTTTGTTATTGACAAGTTAACTATGAAAGATTTTGGGGGAGACCTTAAAACCCTTTTAGAAGTTAAGGAATGTCTGTGGCAGTTACGCCTGGGTGTTTCAAAGGCATCAGGCATTAATGCTAGTATTTCTGCAGCTTGCATATTAAAATTTAAATCACAGTTTATTTAATTACATTATTTTCTTATGATTATTCATATTTATTATTATGTTAACTTTTATTAGGTTATGGTGCTGTATTTAGTAATATGGCAGAACATCATTTACATACTTAAGAGTGCTCATTTTGAAATGTGGTTTTAGCATAAAAAGTCTATAAGTGTTGAATTGACCATTAATTGGTTAATGTTTAATTGATTTCAAGGTACTCGTGTGATTCAGTGTGAATTTACTATTTAAATGCTGTTTTTAGTGATGTTCATTGACTCTGAAGAAGCCCAATGGTGGGGTGAAAGCACTTAGTCAATGGTGGATTTTGCAATAAAGCTGATTTTTCTCCTGAGATGGACTGGTCATTTTATTGGTGTTGTTTCATTTTACTTAAAGTTGTAGGAGTAATTGTGTGAGCTGTGTCAGTCTTGTTGTACAGCCAGGCCCAAAGTGAGAGTACGCTCTACACTCCAATGAAGGCATGTGTTTAAGGTAAGTATGTTAGGCAATAGTATCAATAACAGAATACTAGAGAACTTGTTTGGTGTGTCCTGGAGCAAGATGGGGTATATATATATATTTATTTACTGTGTGTGTGTGTGTGTGTGTGTGTGTGTGTGTGTGTGTGTGTGTGTGTGTGTGTGTGTGTGTGTGTGTGTGTGTGAGAGAATATGTCCACCATTTGGTCATTTATCAGGCCATGTATTACAATCTGGTAGTAATTTGCAGCGTGTATGAGGGCAGTCCTTGTTGCAAGCAGGGACTTCAAATGTGTATGATCATTGTTCAGCTGTGGTAATCTGCACTGTGAGTCAGAAAGGAATGTGTAGTGCACTCTGATATTAGTGACCCTCATTCACAGTACCTGAGTTGACATTCACTGTGAATGCATATTACTGCATAAACGTGACAATTTTTGAGCATATACATTTGCTATAGGGATACATGAAGTATGTTCCTACCTGCAGGCCTGTGACGTCCATCAGTTAAAAGCAGTCAATTCATTTAAAATGCATGTATGGATAAAGAGTGCATGATTCTGTCATTATTTGCTGGCTTCACAATACTGAAAATTCAATGCTACACACCACTGGATTTGAATCCAGGACTGCGCATGGCAAAAATGCGCTGTTTATGAGGCATTTAACAGACTGAGCTACTGAGTCACTGCTGCAGCAGGTGTATTTGCAAGATATATGTGCACACCTATAGGCTGTGTCAAACATGTTCTACATCCATCGGTATGTGCATGGCTTTATATGGATGTATTTCTGCACCAGGGTCCCAGCTGGGCATGTAATTTGCTATTAATGCCTTAGCAGGTGTCTTATTACATGTTGCTGATAAAAGGGCACATGTACCTGCTATTAGAGGCCTCAGTTACATCCATTATTATGTCTTTGGCATTGTAGTGGTGTACTATTGCACCAGAGTCCCAAGAACACTCCACTGTTTTCCATTAAGATTTATTCAAGTTTGCACAGTGCAGTGCACTGCACAGCTATGCTGAAATGCTCTTAATGACTGTAACTGGCAATTACTATGTTTTTTAAAGCACTTATTTTAAGTAAGAATTGTGTGGTATGGCAGGTTAATGCACTAATCTGTAAGTATGATGGTCTTGGTTTCGAAATGTGGGAAGGGTGTTTAGTTTGTAAATGTGTAATACAATTTTAAGGAAACATATAATCAATATAGCTCTATTTAGCTGAGCTCAACGAAGCTACATGATGTGGCGCAAAGCACAGCATTGTGCTAAAAATCTATAAAGAAAAGAAAAATGGGGAGATAGGAAAGTGGTGAAATGGGGTGCAAGCTGGGGGAAAACATAGTGGAAGGCAGGTAGGGATGTGCATGAATTGTGTAGGAAAGAACCATAGCTATCCATTCCTTGTACAGAAACAACTGTGCACTTTCACAGAATATGCATATGGATTTGAACTCTCACCCACAGAGACAGGGAGAGGGCATCATAACTGGATTGTCAACCCAGTTGGACCAAATTACTTGTGTCCAGTGGACACATGGGTGAAATAGAGAGCTATGTATGGGGCAATATTTTTTGGGGGACAGATGCCCATTTTTATAAGGTGTGAATGGAATGTTAGAGAAGAGAGATAAGTATGCATGGGATAGCTAAGTTGGATAGTTGAGGATACATTTGCAGACAGACAAGACAGACAAAACAGCAGACAGGGGCAGTGTGTGACACATGAGGAGGTGAACATCTTTGAGAAGGAGGGTGTTGTGGAATCCAAGTGCCATGTGCCTCCAGACAGCAGCAGCATGACTCACATCCCCACCCATGGGACTGTCAGCACTGCTCCTTCACTGCCCCAAGGGTGGCACTGCTGGAGGCTGGGCACTGGGGGGAGGCTGCCCCACCAGGTCAGCCAGCATGCCCTCAATCCGGCTCAGATGGTGGTCAAACCCATTGTAGACTATCTTGCACAACACGACCGGCAGCTCATCCCAGGTGAGAGCACACCCTCCAGCACTGCTCCCAGAGTGGGGCCGAGTCCCATCCCATGTGGTGGTACTCCTCAATGCCACAGGTAGTCCAGGGGCAGCAGAGGGAGCAACTTCTTAATCTCACATGAAAGCTCTTAGCTAGATGAATAAAACACAGATCACGGCATGTGTGTAACTCGAGTGGTTGCTGAGATATTGTAAGTTGTTTACAAAATATTACAAATGTAATACTTACTGTGTTTACTGTGACTTATAGAATTCAGTTTAAGATCTAGAACCTAAAGAATACTTCTTCTTCTCGTTTTGGTTGCTCCCATTAGGGGTCTCCATGGTGGATCAACTGTTTCTATTTCTTCCTGTCCTCTGCATCTTGCTCTGTCACACCAACCACCTGCATGTCTTCTCTCACCACATCCATAAACCTTATCTTAGGCCTTCCTCTTTTCCTGTTAACTGGCAGCTTCATCATTAGCATTTTTTCCCAATATACTCTGCATCCCTCTTCAGCACATGTCCAAACGAACATAATCTTGCCTCTCTGGCTTAGTTTCCAAACCTTCCAACCTGGGCTGTCCCTCTAATATACATATTCCTAATCCTGTCCATCCTCATCACACCCAGTGCAAATCTTAACATCTTCAACTCTGCCACATCAAGCTCTGACTCCTGCCTTTTTGTCAATGCCACTGTCTCCAACCCATATAACATAGCTGGTCACACTACCCTCTTGTATACCTTCCCTTTCACTCTTACTGGTACTCTTCTGTCACACATCACTCCTGACACTCTTCTCCACCCACTCCATCCTGCCTGTACTCTCTTCTTCACCTCTCTTCCACACTCACCATTACTCTGAACTGTTGATCCCAAGTATTTAAACTCATCCACCTTCACTACTTCTACTCCCAGCATCCTCACCATTCCTCTATCCTCCCTCTCATTCACACACACATATTCTGTCTTAGTCCAGCTGACCTTCACTCCTCTTCTCTCTAGAGCATATCTCCACCTCTCCAGGGTCTCCGTCACCTGTTCCCTATTCTCACTACAGATCACAATGTCATCTGCAAACATCATAGTCCACAGGGACTCCTGTCTGATCTCGTCTGTCAACCTGTCCATTACCATTGCAAATAAGAAAGGGCTCAGAGCTGATCCTTGATGTAATCCCACCTCCACCTTAAATGCATCCGTCACTCCCCCCGCAGACCTCACCACTGTCACACTACCCTCGTACATATCCTGTACCACTCTTACATACTTCTCTGATACTCCCAACTTCCTCATACAATACCACAACTCCTCTCTAGGCACCCTGTCATATGCTTTCTCTAAGTACACAAAGACACAATGCAACACCTTCTGACCTTTTCTGTACTACTCCATCAACACTCTTAGAGCAAACATCGCATCTGTAGTGCTCTTTACTGGCATGAAACCATACTGCTGATCACTAATCATCACCTCCCTTCTTAACCTAGCTTCCACTACTCTTTCCCATAACTTCATGCTGTGACTGATCAATTTAATCCCTTTGTAGTTACTACAACTCTGCACATCACCCTTATTCTTAAAAATCGGTACCAAAATGCTTTTTCTCCATTCCTCAGGCATCCTCTCACTTTCCAAGATTTCATTAAACAATCTAGTTAAAAACTCCACTGCCATTTCACTTAAACACCTCCATGATTCCACATGTATGTCATCTGGACCAACAGCCTTTCCATTCTTCATCCTCTTCATAGCTATCATTGCTTCCTCCTTGCTAATCCACTGCACTTCATGATTCACTATCCGCACATCATCCAACCTTCTTTCCCTCTCATTCTCTTCATTCATCAGCCCCTCAAAGTACTCTTTCCATCTGCTCAACACACTCTCCTCACTTGTGAGTATGTTTCCCTCATTATCCTTTATCACCCTTACCTGCTGCACATCTTTACTAGCTCGGTCCCTCTGTCTAGCCAATCAGTACAGGTCCTTTTCTCCCTCCTTAATGTCCAACCTTTCATACAACTCTTCATACGCCTTATCCTTAGCCTTCACCACCTCTCTCTTTGCCATGCACCTCATCTCCTTATACTCTTCTCTACTTTCTTCATCTCTCTGACAATCCCGCTTCTTCCCCAACCTCTTTCTTTGTATACTCTCATGTACTTCTTCATTCCACCACCAGGTCTTCTTGTCCTCCTTCCTCTTTCCAGATGTCACACCAAGCATCTTTCTAGCCATCTCTCTTATTAGCTCTGCTGTAGTTACCCAGCTATTCAGTAACTCTTGACTGCCACCCAGTGCCTGTCTTAACTCTTCCCTGAACTCCACCTCAGAATTACCCTTTTTCAATTTCCACCATTTGATCCTTGGTGCTGCCCTCACACTCATCCTCCTCTTCTTGATCACCAATGTCATCCTACAAGCCACCATCCTATGCTGCCTAACTACACTTTCCCCTGCCACCACTTTACAGTCTCCAATCTCCTTCAAACTGGCCCTTCTACATAAGATATAATCCACCTGTGTGCGTCTTCCTCCACTCTTGTATGTTACCCTATGCTCCTATGTTAAAATATGTATTCACCATAGCCATGTCCATCCTTTTCGCAAAATCCAGTACCATCTGACCTTCTGCATTCCTTTGCTTAACACCATACTTACCCATCACTTTCTCATCCCCTCTGTTCCCTTCACCAACATGCCCATTGAAATCTGCTCCAATCACCAGTCTCTCACCCTTGGGTACAGTCATCACCACTTCATCCAACTCACTCCAAAATTTTTCTTTCTCATCCATCACACACCCAACTTGTGGAGCATATGCACTAACAGCATTCATCATTACACCATCAATTTCCAGCTTCATAAACATCACTCTATCCGACACTCTTTTCACCTCCAAAACACTCTTAGCATACTGTTCCTTCAGGGTAACACCTATGCCATTTTTCCTCCCATCCACACCATGATAAAACAATCTGAACCCGCCTCTGATACACCTAGCCTTGCTCCCCTTCCATCTGGTCTTTTGCACACACAATATACCAACCTTCCTTCGGTCCATCATATCAGCTAGCTCTCTCCCTATACCAGTCATACTGCCAACATTCAAAGTTCCGATCCTCACTATCACAGTCCTAGCCTTTACCTGCCATCAGACATGCCTTCCCCCTCTTCTCCTCCTTCGGCCAACAGTAGCCCAATGTCCGCCAGCAACCTGTTGGCCAACAGTACTGGTGGCAATAGTTGTCCGGGCCTCGACCGATCTGGTATGTATATTTGTACTGTTGTCCGCATGTATGATTTGGCAAAATTTTACGCTGGATGCCCTTCCTGATGCAACCCTCCCAAAAATAGTTTGTGCTGAAGAGTTTGCCATTTATACTGCTGTCATAATTCCTGTGGTTCCAGAGATATGAACATTTGTTTGAAATATGGGGGCATAATTTGATTCTGTCAACAGGCTGAGGCTCCGCCCATTGGAAGTTGCAGTGCAAACTTCCTGAACTCTGTTGGAGTGAATGAGTTAGCAAAGTATGTTAATAGTGAATCATAATAACACATAACAATATTACATCACATTTTTCAAAAATACAGTTAGTTTAAAAACATATGTTAATATTAAATCATAATAATAACTAATGATAATAAATAAATGAAGGTAAGGGGTGGAGAGAGAGAAAAACATTCCATTAGTGGCATTGCAGATTTTATTTTATTTATTTTATTTTACATTTTTAACCGGGCTAGTCCAGCTGGATATATTTCCATTTTCAGTGGAGGCCCAGGGAGAAAAGCTCCAATGGTAACACTGAGATAAAACACTTAAATATATCAATTACACGTTATACAAAAGAAAGGATGTTAAAATAAATGAGTATTAATGAGAGAAAAAATACATTAAAGTACTATGTGCATATAGGATAGGAATAAGTCACTGAACATTATGAAATCTGTAGAATATGCAGTACATTCCAAGGATTACATTCATAGCATAGGTCATTTAATTTTAGTTGAGATATTCACTACTATCCAGGGGGATAAAGTAGTAATGGTTAGTAAGAGGAGGCAGTCCAGAGATAGTATTGAATGGTAAGAGGAGGCAGTACAAGGATGGCAGTACAGAAAGCAGAGTATTAGTCAGGGTTACAACAAGGACATAACCAATTAGTTTTAAGATGTTTCTTGAGCTTCTGTTTAAAGAGCTGCAGGGAGGGTTGTAAAGTTAGATCAGGTGGCAGAAGGTTCTAATTTTTTCCTGCAGTATTGGAGAACAAGGAGTCCTCTGCCAAGTTATTAGACTTGCTTGTGCTAGCAAGAAGTTTGTTAGAGGATAGTAAGGAGGTGAGATTCCTATAGGGGGTGATAAGGTTGGAAAGTATAGGTGTGTTATTTGGTTGATAAAATATCTTATGAACAATGGTGAGTTGGGAAAGTCTCAAAATGTTTATTAGTTCTAGCCAGTCTAGCTGCTGTAGGTTCTGACAATAGTGAGTTCTAAATGGATTCCCTGTGGGAAATCTGGCTATACTATAATAGGAGTTAGCTAGTTTGGCAAGATTACTTTTTTTCCAGTTAGTGTATATGGGTGAAACTTAAAGGAGAGTTGAGATTAAGTGGGAGTGGGCAATTGTAGTTCTGGAGATTGGTGTTAAGAAGGGTTTTATTCTATATAAGGAGCCCATTTTTCTATTTACTGTTTTAATGGTGTTGTTAATATGGTTATCGCATGTGAGGTTATTGTCAATTGTGATACCTAACAGTTTGGTGGTAGAGTCTGGGGATATAAGGGTACCATTATTTGATTTAACTGTGAAGTTTATAGGGGAGGATTTACTGCTAGGTGTAAAGAGTAAGAGCTTGGTCTTACTGGCATTCAAATGGAGGCAGCGTTGCAAGAACCAAGTCTCTACTGTGCTGAATACTTTCTGGGTAAGGGAATGTAGTTCAGATGTGGAGTTGGCAGAACAGATACGTGTAGAATCATCTGCATATTGCATGCAGGTGGCTTGAGGGATTGCTACATGGAGGTCATTGATGAACAATGAGAAAAGAAGATGTCCTAGAATGGAGCCCTGGGGGACACCAAGGGAGACGGGCAGGTGGGAAGATAGCTTATTTTCCCAGAGAACTGCTTGTTGCCTATTGTTAAGGTAGGACTTGAACCAGTGGACTGCCTTGGTGTTTAGAGAGAGGGATTCTAGGGCCTTTATGAGTAGGGGGTGGTTGACCATGTCAAAAGCTTTTAATAGGTCGATGAAGAGTGCTGAAGAGAGGCTGTTGTTATTACGGTTACAGTTAATGGAGTTTGCGAATGAAAGCAGAGCTGTGGTGGTACTGTGAAAAGGTCTAAAGCCATGTTGGCAGCTAGCTAAGATGTTGTGTTTGGTTAAATGTTTTATTGGTTGATGGTGAATACATTTTTCCATAACCTTTGCTAGGGGTGATAAGAGAGCTATGGGCCTGTAATTGGAATAATCAATGGAGTTACCACCTTTATGTAATGGGATTATGTGGGAGATTTTCTAGATGTCTCGGATGATTCCTTCATTTATGGTTCTGTTTACAAGGATGGATATAGGGTAGGCAATGTATTTAGCAGCCTTTTGTAGGTATTCTGAGAGTAACTGGTCTGCAGAGGGGGTACATAGCTTAAGCTTTTGGATGATTTTTTGGATGCAAGTAGTAGGGATAGGTTGTAGTTGGAAGGTTTTTAGAGTATCAGGTAAGGAGATAGGGAGAGTAGAGTTGTCTGTGGACAGTTGACAGGCTAGGGACTGTATGGTGTCTGTAAAGAAGGAATTGAATGCGTTAGCAGTATCCTGGGGTGGGGGGTTATTATCAGGTCCTTATGGAGATGGTGTGCTAGAGTGTCCAGGGTGTAGGAATCTATTTATTCCCGACCAAAACCTTTGTGGATTATTATGGTGATTTTGCTGTAGTTTGCAATAGTAGTTCTTTTTCTCAGAGAGTATGGCTTTTTTGTGATGTTTCGCAACTGCCTAAAGGTTTGTTGCACATGGGTAGTTCTGGAGGATCTCCATTTAGCCCAAGATTTGTTCCTCAGCAATATCTTTTGCCTAGTGTCTTTTGACAGCCAGGGGGCTATTTTGGACTTCATTCTAATAGACCGTTTGGGTGTATGTACGTCCAGGATTGTTAAGAATTTCGAGTTGAAGTATTTAACAGCTTCTTCAAGTGGAAGAGATTTTAAAGGGTACCAGTCACAGGCATTAAGTTAATTTTGGAAAAGTACAGGGTTAAAGTGTTTATTGGACTGTGAGATCCTACACATGGGGGAGTTGGAGATGTCATTATTTTGTCTTATAATGTAAGGTAAAGTATGATCACTTACATCATCAGGCAATGTTCCTACTTTATAAGTTTGTTGTTGTCTGTTAATAAGTATCCAATCTAAGATACTCTCTTTTTTGTTTGGTTTGTTAATCCTAGCAGTGGTGGTAATTGTTTGACTGAATCCATGAAGATTAATATGTGAGGAAGGGTTGTCAGTATTGACACACTTCCAATCAGTATTGAAGTCACCTAGTATGATTGTTTCTTGTGGGAAATTAGTAGATACCCAACTAAGAATATCCTCTATTATGGTGCTATTATTATTACCAGGAGGTAGGTAAATACAGACGATGTTTAGGGATTTGCTAGTATTGAGTTTAAGTCTAGAAATAAGGACTTCAGCTTTACTATCTTGGGGGGGGGGGGTAAAGGGTAGTGAGGAAATCTGTAATCCAGTTTTAAACAGAAGGGCTACTCCTCCACCATTACATTTAGTTTGGTCAAGTCTCAATATATTATAACCTGGGGGAATTATTTCAGTATCCTTAGTGCTTGGTTTTAGCCAAGTTTCAGTAAGACAGAAGATATCGAAGGAATGAATGTCAAGAAGGGCATGGAGATGGGCAACTTTGTTGTTGATACTGCGGATATTAAGATGACCTATTACTAGTGACTTGGAGAGACTGGTCAAGGTAGGTAGGGTGGCGAGAGTGTTGCTGTGAGATGTTAGTGTGGTAACATTGGTTGGGCCTGGGCTGGGGTGGATGTCACCATCATTAAGGGTTGCAGCTGTTGGTCTATAATCTGAGTTATAAGTGTAGCTAGTTAGGTATTTTAGTTTCCTTACATTGGAGTTATAGAATTTGATATGTGTGAGGTGATTGTATTTGGATAGTAGGTAGCAGGGAGTGGATGTGGTATTTGATTGAAAGTGTGTAAGAGTAGAAATATAAATATCTGTCTGCTTTGGAGAGTAGTTGAAGTGGGAGTTTTTCACCTTTTCAAAGGAGGTGAGGAGATAGGCAGAACTGAGGAGTGGTGTAAGTATGGCTGTAAGTAGTAGCTTAGTTTGAATGGTTTTATTTATTATAGGCATATTGCAAGGATTACCTGTGCAAGTACAACAAGGTTTCATGTACAATTGTAAAAGAAATTAAGCAGGGATAATGGAAAAGTAGAAGAAGAATGTAGGGTAGAGTCTAGATAGAGAAAAAGGAGAAGGGAAAAGTACTTAGGGTACAGGTGCTAGATAAAGTTGGGATAAGGAGATAGGTAATTGAGGAGGGTTGTGGCTAGGTTGTCTAAATTGGTTGGAGTGGAGGATAGGTAGAATAGTGGGGAGGGTGTGGTTTGTGATGTATACGTGTAGGAGTACTGGGGGTGGTTTGGAATTGGTGGTAGGGTAGGGGAGCGGAGTGAGCCCGCAGGGTAAACAGAGCGGGGTTGAGCCAACCAAGAGGGAAATGAGAGACTAGAAAAACAATCAGTCACTGGGACACAGGTAAGTAACTTATTATTATATGTCAGTGTTGCTATGTGTGAAAGAGCAGGTTAATAGTGGGAAATATAGCAGGTTGAAAAGTAGGGAGAAAACAAGTTTGTTGGTAGAGGTTTCAACTGCGGAGATGGGGATATCAAATCTGGAGTGATGTTATGCTCTGATGTTTGCTGCCACCTAGTGGCTATATGTAGGAAGGAAGATTGTAAAGAAAGTGGGGCTCGAGGGTTAGATCTACAGGTAGAGAGGTATTACGTGGAATTGATAATGCCTATAACCCATATATTCTGTAAATCTAAAGGGAGCTTAATGGAAGAACAGAAACAGATATTGGGGGGTGAGAGAGGCGGGAGGAGGACAAGGGCTGAAGCAGGCCGCTATCTTGCTCGGGAGTTAAGTAGCATTAAACAGAATTAACAAGCATTCAACTAAGTTAATAGGCTACATACACTGTGGGTTCCTTGGAAGTATAGGAATATTCATACTGCTAAACACAGCCAGTACACTTGGAGTCTTCACAGTTCCTGGAATTACTTTAGTTTGTTTAGGGTGCTCTCAGAGCAGGAAGGGCGCACCCGAGGAAGCAGGACTGTGGGTTCCTTAGAAGTATAGGAATATTCACACAAACACAGTCAGTACACTTGATTCTATATACATGAAAACATTGATAATAAATACTCTACAGGTCTGTCATGTCAATTCTGGTACAGTGACTACAATTCTGCTATAGCTGATGTAGCACGTACATACCTCTCAAGCTGTTAGCATGGGTCAGTATGGGCCAAGCAATAACAAATGCAGGTACACAACTACATTTACATAATGTGGACTTATACAATTACCAAGCAGATTTGGTAATACATTGCATTCCATGTAGTCTTTCTCTGGTAATCCTATGACAGATGGATTAGGCAGTTTTAATTACATTATGAGAAATTGTGACACTTGAGAGGCATGTCTGAGTACAGTACATAAACTAGACAGCCTTCATGGCTTAGTTGGGAGGCATGGGGATAGAACCCAATAGCTGTGACTGCAGGGGACATCTGCAAATAATGTAATAATTGACTGCAGCAACTTAGTACACACATGGAAGGAATGCAGCCATACTTCAAGTAAACAGATTTATTTATGAATCAGCATTGCTGGTGAACACTTTCTTGCTATTGATTTTAAAATTCTGTGAAATCTAAACACAATATCTGCTCATAATATGGGCTACCTCACCCATATACCTTTTGTTCCTGGGGAGAGAGAAAATGTGAGCATTATGTGACTGATACTGAAAATTTAGTGCTACACACAACTGGATTTAAAGCCAGCACTGTGTGTGGAAAAATGTACTATGTATAAGGCATTTAACAGACTGCAACTACTGATGACTGAGATTGGCCTGGAGAAAACTTGGAACCATACTATGAGCTGAGCTATACAAGTTACAGGACATTCTTCTTGCATTCTAGAACTATTAGAGTCTTATAATTGACTGCAGTGACTGTACAACACACATGCATGGAATACAACCGTACTGCATATATTAATACAGCTTTATTTTAGAATCAGCAATGCTGGTGAACACCTTTTATTGGTATTGCTTTGAAATATCTGTGAAGTTGACACACAATATCTGCCCATGAAGTGGGTTACCTCACCCATATACCTTTATTACCTGAAGTAGGAGAAACAGAGAACAGTATGTGCCAATACTGGCCTGGAGACAGCCTTGGCCAGTACTATGAGTTAAACAGTACAGGTGCAGGCCATTAGCTATGAATTCTACAGCTATTACAGTGTTATACTAGACTGCAGCAACCTTACCATAGACAATCAATGCATACAGCTCTACTGCAATGGTTATGACAACACAATCCTGCTATACACCATTTTATTTACTGTTATTGGTATTGTTTATTGTTTATTGCACTACAGTTGTTATTGTTCATTTATTGCACTACAACTCTAATTGCCCATTTATTGCACTACAGTTGTACATGCCCATTTATTGCACTACAGTTTTTCTTGTGTATACTTTATTACAGTAAATGCTTTACTCTTTCTTGCTTATTGCACTACAGTTAGCCTAGTACAATGTTACTTACCACACTCACGGTGCAACCTGGCCAGGCGCCCTACATGGGGCTCAACATTGCAAACCTTCTTGGCTGCAGCTGTTGGGAGAGAAGCACACCATTTTGCATACCAGTTTTGCAGACATTCAGCTTGCATATTGGCAAAACAGAGAAAAAATTACTTAAATATTTGTGGGGCATTCCCTGTTCTAGCTTCTTGGACCCAGGTGTCCAAGGTTCCTTTCTGTATCCTCTTCAGGTCAACATAATAGTATTGTTCACCTGTGTGAGGGATACCAGTAACACTGCTGAGTTCCCTGGCCAAACAGTCCCAGGCCTCCGCCTTATACTCTGAATCCTGGAAACCATCCTGCAGCAGCCTAGGTTCAAGGTTTTTCACCAGGAGCCCAACCATGACCCTAGACTTCTGGATACCCCATTTCTGCACCTGAAAGCGTGCACCTTCACCAACACCACCTGCCATATCAACAGTTGATTTAATGCTAATAAGTGGTGCAGAATTCCCACCTCTTGTGCTTTATATAGGCTGTTTTCCTGCCCTTACATGTCATTGAGCAATATTCAAAAACGTGCCGTGTCACTCAACCAAGCGCAACCAGTTAAGCAGTGCTGAGCAGCTCAAAAACTCCCACAATCATGGTTTTAGTGCAGCTTAGCACCATGCAAACATTGGTAGCCATTAGCATGTTTATGTAGTGCTTAGCATGGCTGAGCAAAGCTTAGCAGAGCACAGCAGTGCCATATTTCACAATTTTGTTATTAAATTAAACAAAAAATATACATTAAATTACAAACACATTCTGCCTGTTATGGACTCAAACCCAGGACCTACTACATAAGGCCATAACTCTAACCATTTAGCTACTTGGATATTATAAAAGTTAGTGTAACTTCACATATACTGCTAGGCTACCTGTTAGCGTTGCTGAGCACCATGCCACACAGCACAAACACATGTAAACAGACCTATAAATAAATAATTAATTACATCCGGTTTCTATTTTTAGATGTCTGGCAGGTGTTGGCTATGTGAGTATAAGTAGTGCTCAGATCTACCATGCTCCATGCTGTGCCATGCAAATGGCAATTAAAAAAAAATTATAATGGAAAAATAAAATAATTAATTATGATAATTGATTATATCCAGTTTCTATTTTTACATGTAGAGCAGGTGTCAGCTGTTCATATGTAAGTGTGGTTTGGCATTGCTGCACTCCATGCCACAAAACATGCAGAAAATGAATAAAATAAATAACAACATATAGCTTATATATTACACATTTAACACAATTCACAGCATGTTAACAGTGGTGGGGTGCATTAGAGGGAGCCACACCCTGTACCTGACATCTAACCAGTAGCCTCTACACATCTCCCTACACTGATTCAATATCCATGTTCCTATGCTCTCCTTAGCCAGCGCACTATCATTAATATGCATGGCTCTCTACCAAGGAGGAACTGTGGCCATGTACACAGATAAATTCTGTGTAGGCTCTATATGGTGCCTACACAAAGTTTATTAAATCCTGGGGTATGTTTATGTTTGTCATTCAATATATAATCTGTTAAAACCCATGGAGAAACATTTCTATCAAAGTTTATAAAGGGTTTGATTATACATTTATTATTGCCTACTATCATGATTTCATGAATTGATGTCCAGCAGGAAGTGTAAGAGGAATCTAGCCACATACGTGTTATTTAATTTATTTGGAGCTTTTCTCCCCGGGTCTCCACTGAAAATGGATATGTATCCAGTTGGACTAACCCGGTCAACAAATGTAAAATAAAATAAAATAAATAATAAATAAAATAATAATAACAGATTTAGTGTACAAGTCAATGTTAGCGAAACCTATACCACCCTCCTCACAGCTATTGATATGTCATTGGATGGAGATTTTTATTTTTTTGGGGTACCACAGGAATTTTAGCAGAATGGAATTTACTTTGCTAAGACTTTTTTAGAGGGGGGAATCAACGATTGGCTAAAAAATAATTTTTTTTTGAAGAATGATCATTTTAATTAAGGTGAGTCTATCCTCAAAAGTGAAGAGTACTTTATTCCAGTTATCTACTAATTTGACTATTGTGTCAATTAAGTGTTGGTAGTTAACTGAGAATGATTTTGTTATAGTTTCATTCAGTGATAATTCCTAAATATTTTAGCTATGAATTGTCCCAGTTAAAATTTTTATAGGAATTTAACTTAGAAGATATGTCTTTGTTTATTAGCAAGGTTTTAGTTTTAATCATGATTAAAATTCAGCCCTGAGATTACAACAGTCAGGAAATCCTTCTATGTGGCACACCTCATCACTAAGGGCTTTTCATCCAGAAAAAAAGGAGGTCATTGTCCCACTGTACTCATCCCTCATTAGACCCATTATAGAGTATAATGCCCCGTTTGGTATGTACCTCACAAGACATCTGCAACAGCTGGAAAGGCCACAGAAATATATCACTAAAACAATCACAGGCTTAAAGCAGATGCCATATGCTGACCATCTAAAAAAAACTCCAGCTATACTCTGTCACATATTGTGTACTCAGAGGCAATCTCTGCTTAACATACAAGGCCATGTCAAACCCTGAGCTGTTGGACATGCTCCACTTAAAGAAATCCCAATCCCTCAGAGCCACACACTCCAGGGATCTAAACCTTGTCATCACAATGAACAAAACACGCTGGAGGGATAGGTTCCTGACCCAGAGACTCCCCATACTCTGGAATAGACTGCCCATACATGTCAACCAGAGTGCCTCATTGGCCCTCTTCAAAAGGAACCTTGATGATTGGATGGGAGATAGGAAATTCATCCCAGGTATCATGTCAGTCGCCCTGCTAGACAGGGGCCCAGAGAAGTAAATATTGTGGGAAAAAATAGCCAGGGAATTGTTATGGCTAGGCTTGCATAGGCCCTAGGGCTGATAGCCTAGTACCAACCTATGAACCTATGAGATCTTTTCAAAGAAATCCATAGAGCTAGCCAGATTATCTAATAAATGTTCAATACTCCCACCAGTAATCAGAATTTCATCAACAAATCATTGAATTTTATGTGATACTTTTTCATTTATTTTACACCTTTTTATATTTATGTTAGATCGTATAAAGTTATAAAAAACACAGGAAAATTATGTGATACTTTTTCATTTTTTTTACACCTTTTTATATTTATGTTAGATCATATAAAGTTATAAAGAAAACACAGGAAAACATGTTTGATTGGAAGAACCAATGAAGTCAAAACATTTAATAATGTTGCAAGTAAAAAATTTCACCTAACAAGGCTTCCTCAGCAAATAAATCTCACTGAATTGTAGCAGCAGTTTAAAACTTCAAAATCACATGATAACCTAGACATATGTTAAAATCATCATAATTCAAAAGCATGATAAAATAATAATAAAATAGTGATAAAATACTGATAAAAAAGAAAAAGATCACTTATTACAACAAATACACTTATAAAGTGCATAGGTATTCACTCAAAACATTGTTATAGCTATACTGTTCTGTTACAACAGTTCTGCAAACTGTTGACTCTAATATAGTTAGGGAAAGCATTGCAACAGCTCTATACAACAAAATGTAATGGTAGACTGTAATGTAATGAATGCATTGCATATTGCAACAGGTTTGAATCTTAACACTATACAACAAAATGTAAGGGTAGACTCTAATGTAATGAATGCATTGCATATTGCAACAGGTTTGAATCTTAACTCTATACAACAAAAATGTAATGGTAGACACTAATGTAATGAATGCATTGCATATTGCAACAGGTTTGAATCTTAACACTATACAACAAAATGTAATGGTAGACTCTAATGTAATGAATGCATTGCATATTGCAACAGCTTTGAATCTTAACACTATACAACAAATTGTAATGGTAGACTCTAATATAATGAATGCATTGCATATTGCAACAGCTTTGAATCTTAACACTATACAACAAAATGTAATGGTAGTCTCTAATGTAATGAATGCATTGCATAATGCAACAGCTTTGAATCTTAACACTATACAACAAAATGTAATGGTAGACTCTAATATAATGAATGCATTGCATATTGCAACAGGTTTGAATCTTAACACTATACAACAAAATGTAATGGCAGACTCTAATGTAATGAATGCATTGCATATTGCAACAGCTTTGAATCTTAACACTATACAACAAAATGTAATGGTAGACTCTAGTGTAATGAATGCATTGAATATTGCAACAGGTTTGAATCTTAACTCTATACAACAAAATGTAATGGTAGACTGTAATGTAATGAATGCGTTGGTCCCCATTGACTTCCCTTTTTTTAAACCAGCCACTTCCTATGTCAGAACCACACCCATGGAGAGAGACAACAGCACATGCTCAATGACCCAAGAAAGATTACAACTGACCGATAACTCACATCTAAGTCCAAGAAGTGGAATGACTTGTTTTTAATCTATCGAAGTATATACTAAGGATGAAGAGTCTGTTCTTAACAAAGGATTAACGTTTGTTCCTGCTTATACTGCTGACATTGTGAAGGCACTTTCTGATGTGAAATATTTTGTTAGAACACTGAACTTAAAGGCCTCTCTTGGTTCTAACTTTATATAGAATGTAAGTACTCTGAAACATTCTAGCACTTTTACACCTGTGAATAATCCAATAATACATGTTTTGAAAAGGCTACCGAGCGTGACATTTATGATATGCTTACTAAAAGTAAGAAAAATGGGTTTTATAATATCACTGCTAATGAATGCTTGGCGGTTTTATTGTTGATCAAGAATCCTGACATAGTTATCAAGAACACTGATAAGGGAGGTGGGGTTGCTGTTTTAAATGCTTTTTTTTATATGAGTCAGATGGTAAACAGCAGTGATTATGAATGTATTGATAAGACTAACTATAATCATATTGTTCCTACTGTCACTGAACATTTACATATGCTTTTGAGTCAAGAGGTGATTGAACCTTCATTGTTTGATTACTTATATACAGACACACAGAATACTATTTTCATATACAGCATACTCAAAATTCACAAGTCTCTACTTAAACCAACTCTAAGACCTTTTCTTTTGACTAGAGATTGGATTACAGAATCCATCTTGAAATTTTTAGAGATGCAACTATGAGTGGGTTTTGCTAAAACAGGAACTATTCTCAAAGATACTAATGTTTTTCTATGACAATTATATATATATGGTCAAACAGTAATAATCTTGATAGATGTCTTTCTATGACCCTGGATGTAGATTCCTTGTTTACCGTAATACCTAACGAGACAGGGGAGCAACATGTGAAAGAATTCCTTCTTGAATTTGCTGGTATAATCAATCCCACATAAATATACTATGTCAGCAACTTATGTTGGTGCTTATGAATAATATTTTCTTGTTCCAGAAAAAGACCTTTTAGGCAAGTATGTTTTGTAGCGATGGGTATGCCCATCACTAATACCTATGCAAATATAGTAATGCACATCTGGGAATGTAAATTTATTCTATCATCTTTGAATGTATATGTCAAAAATATTACATTCTATAGGTACTTTGTTGCTGACTTGTTCTTGACATGGTAAGGTGATGAAAGCTTGTTTAATGGTTTCTTTGATTATATTTCTGAGACACCTGAAGTTTTTAAGTTTAAGAAAAATATCTCTAGTAAAAGAATAGATTTTTTAGATGTCACCATTGTTAAGAACAGTTGTGGCTGCATAGAAAAAATGTTGTATAAGAAACCTGTAAAATGCAATTCATATTTACACTAAAATAGTATGCACCCAGATTTTACATTTAATAATGTCATGCGTAATCAAATGATGACAGTAGTGAGACTAAATACTATTGATAATGTGATGAATAATCAATTAGAAAATATTGTCACTGATTTTAATAATAGAGGGTATGCTACTGAAACTACTAGACCTATTTGTAATGATGTTAAAAATCAGTGTGATTCCACAGCAAAGACCATCCCCGGGATTCACGAATGGCTGATTTCCATGCAGGAAAAGTGTAGGAGCTCCTGCACAGAAGATGGCCGCCAAGCGATCCATGAAAGTGCTGTTTTCATGTGCACGAGCGGCCCTACATTGTTCCTACACAGAAAGCCATGCGGGATGCAAATCACCTCAACTGCTGGTAAAAGCCATGCAAATGAGGTGATTTTGCAATCTGCAATGCTGGCCGGACTCCGTGCAGGAACAGTGTCAGAGCAGAAATGTACTCAGTTAGCAACTGACTACATTTCTGTATCTGAACAAATAGAGGTAGGACAGCTCATGGAAAACATGTATTACAATCAAACACACATGCCAATGGCCAAATATAAGGCCATTGGCATTAATAACAGTTTTTTTTTTAAATTAAACTTTTGTTTTGGCCAGTCACGGCCATTTAAGCTTAGGGCAGCTGAGTGCAAATGGGATTGTGCTGAAAATAAAAAAAATGAGAAAAATCAATTTGAAGTTGAATCTGCATTTTGCTATTATAGTCAAAGGCATGCAGAATGTAAACAATACCAGGGAGCACTGGTTGTCAAGGGGAAAGGGTCCATTTAAGTGCAGTAACTAATGACTTACACCCTGGGGTATGCAAATGAGGGGAGTTATACTGAGTCACAGATTTCTTCAAAGTGTCAGCTTGTACCTAACTGTGTAGGTGCAGCAATACAACAGTACAAGTCTAAGAGCTGGATGACTTCATAAGGGGGTTTATCATGCTTGCTGTAAGCTCATTGGAGTTATGTGGCCCATGTCTGCCCTTAGCTGTGGCCATGTGCACACCGCGCACCCGGATATAAACCAAAAAAGAAAAAAAAATGATTTGAGCATTGGGTCTGCATGGCATGCCTCAGGGCTTAAATAAGGAGGAACTGGGAAGGGGAAATAGAAGTATGAAAACAATCAAGGAGAACTAGCATAGCTGGCAGGTGGAATGTATCTGAATCAGCCAATTACACATACAGCAGCCCAGCACACGAATATAAACTATGCAAACACCCTACAGACTGTTTTTTTCCCACAAATTCTACACCACTGGTGTACACAGATGGGGGATTTTCAACTGGCAAAACTAACTAAAAATGTTAGATGATGCTGCTGCTGCTTTACTCCATCAATATGTGCTAGAGACTGAGGGTGGTGAGGAGGAGAATGCTGTCAACCAACCCACAGTGAGGAGGAGGAGAAGAGTGTACAGACACAGGGTAACCTACTAGGGCCGACATGAGCTGGAGATAGTAGAGCGCTATAGGGTGGATAGGGACATTATACAGCAAATCATTGAGCTGTGCCGGCCACGCCTTACACACAGAACTAATAGAGGGAAACCCATTTCAGTGGATATCAAAGTATGTCTAGGCTTAAGAATACTAGCCACAGGTACCTTCCAAAGACCAACTGGGGACATCATGGAGGTCTCACAGGCATCAGCATCCAGGGTACTCCACCAGTTCCAGGATGCCATGACACAACATGCCAATGAGCACATATATTTCCCCACCATCTGTGAGGTGCTGGCCACACGTATGCATGTCTTTCACCATATACCAGAATACCCTGAGGTAGTTGGTGCTATAGACTGCACACACATTTACATCAAAGCACCACCTGGTGAGTGGGCCAGGGTCTACATAAACCTCAAGGCCTTCCACTCCATCAACTGCTAGGTCATGTGCGATGCCCAGGGCATTATCATGAATGTGTGTGCTGGCAGCCCTGGAAGCTATCACAACTCCTACATCTGGCATTTTTCACAGTTGTATCAGGCATTTGCCAGGGGGGAAATCCCATATGGCCATCTAGTGGGGGATGCTGGCTATGCACTGGAGCCGTGGCTGATGACACCCATCAGAAATGCACACAAACCTGAACAAGAACACCATAATGAGGCACATGCACAAACCAGGATCATTGTAGAGCATGTGTTTGGGATGCTCAAGTCACGGTTCTGCTGCCTTGACATATCAGGTGGAGCCTTGCAGTACTGTCTAGCTATATGTAGACAAATGTTCATAGTATGTGCCATGATGCACAATATGATCCTGCTGAAACAGCTGCAGCAGGAACAGCATGGGGCAGGGCCACACAGCCCACCCATCATTGCCAAGGCCAGCACAGGCACAGAGGGACTTGGAGGAGGAACATCCTGAGGCTGCCCCTGTAGGCAGAAGGAGGTGTGCACAGTATGGTCAGGCCTTGGCAAAGAGGCAACACATAGCACACACACTGACACTGTAGGGACCCTGGGACTGATACCTCTCTCTGACTCCCACATAAATTAAAAGGTATGCCAAACATGACGCTACCTGACCTTTACCATGTACAGGGAGTTTACTATGTGCATCCAGCATAGTCATCCCTCCAGCACCGTCCTCAATACTGGCCCAGCAACAAGGTAAGTCACTCTTCCTATCAATTACTGAATGGAGTAGTATGCTCGCATACTTGTATGTATGATATGGAGGCAAGCATGCAAGGGAAATGGGTGGCTGAATGGGATAGCAGCAGACAGCTATATGGGGCAGCAGGAAATTCATAACAAATACTGGTGTCAACATACTAGGCAGCACAACACAAGGTGACAACACCCACCGCAGTACATGTGATGGCCCTAAGAACTGTGGGTGCCAATAGGTCGCACATATGGATGCCAATGAGGGTCACATATCCACCACCAGCCTCACCCAGCAGGACAGGTGTAGATGACCATGAAGAAAGGCCGGCCTAAGGCCCCCAAATGATGGGAATGGTGAACAGCCCCCCATCAGACCTACACAGACATACTACAACAGGTCTGGCAGCTGCAGTCTAGTTCTGAAGGGTAAGAAGTCTGAAACTGAAATATAGACCATTATGATCTAACATGTGCACTCTACTGATATGCCTCCTGTCTGCATGATAGGTCACAATACAATATGAAATGGAAGCCAACAAAGTAATCGAAATACCAGTACAGTCATTTCAAATGTTAAAGTCTTCAGGTGTGTACCCCCCCCCCCATAATACCATGCAGAAAAGCAGTAACAGATGGCTTGCAGCACTCTCAAATGGCCTACAGTCCTCTGGCAAAGGCGCATGCCTCACCCATGGTGTCAATGTACAGAATGTCAGGGGGTCCCAACTAGCAACCTAACAGTAAACAGAAAGCAAATGGGTTATCTTACAGATTAGTACCTCGCAGGATGCGCAGTAGCAAATACCGCCCCGTCACGCCCCCCGTCTACTATGCAACTCACAAGGAGATGTAATAGTACCGCCTGCGAGGTACTAATCTGCAAGATAAACGAAAACAGTACTTTATGCACAAAATAGTACTTTATGCTTATTATAGTACTATTTACTAAAGTTTAAAGCATGAGCCAGTTAAAGCTCTAAAAGCAAATGATACACATCATATACGCTCCGAAACGGCTATTCCTCCTCGGTGTAGCAATAACATACGACTCATTCACAAGCACCCGAGAACACATACTATAATACTATACAATAATACATTCACTGGGATAGAGAGCTTTTAATAAAAAGTAACGGATCGGTGCGCTTCTACTTAGACCCTTTAAAGAAGCATACACCCTTATTTACTAAAGTTTAAAGCATGAGCCAGTTAAAGCTCTAAAAGCAAGCACCCGAGAACACATACTCTGGGATCGAGAGGCGTGATAAGCAGGCAAGCTTATAATAAAAAGTAACGGATCGGTGCGCTTCTACTTAGACCCTTTAAAGAAGCATATACCGTTTTACACTGGCCAGGATCTCTGTTTAAGGAACAGGGTATACTAGGCTACTGACCACTGTTCCAAGCATGAGCCAGTTAAAGCTACTCCTGCAATAAAATACGACTGATTTAGTGCTCTCAAACTGCCGGTACAGAGAACCTGGGCCAAAGTTGAAACTTCAGTATTTTTGGTAGAATAACGCGTCAGGCACAAGCACCCGATAACAGATACAACTGAAAAGGTAAATACATTATTAAATAATAACCTGCACCATCCTCGAAAATAGTAGTTTATGCACAAGCACCCCATACAACTCAAAAGTTTAATACATTAACAATGCATAACGCGACTTTGTAACGGTTTGTGTACTATTTACTTTACTCCTAAGTTTAATAAATAAATAATTAATAACAACACTGTACCATCATACCAACAACAGATTTGTAATATTACAAAGTGTACCGGTACTACAGTCACGCAAAACAGTTACGGTTAACCAATGAAAATAGTAGTTTATGCACTAATAAGTTACTAACAACAGTGCACAATCCTCACGCTATTTTACCTACATGCAAGGTCTGTTATTTCACTTAATATTATATATCACACCCTGACATGTCACACCTATCACACCTATACTGTCGTTAACGATGCGCAAGTGTAAAATTCACACATGCAGTTTAACACCTGATTGTATACTATTAATTGTCCCATTGTATAATAATTGTCCCATTGTCCTGCACTACCTATAAATTCACCGACATTACCTTTGCTGCTTTTTCATCGTAGCAAAATGAATAGGATGGACGACTCATCACTGCGCAACATCACCTCCTCGCCGAAATCCACAATTACATTCCTGCAGTCTGTCGGAATTGTCCCAACGGAGAAACGGTGCCATCTATGTGGGTCTCGTTCGTCCTTGGTGCGGCATCGTGCTTCCTTCTCCTGGAGATGTACAGGAAGGAAATGTAGAAGCAGGGCTGGAATGCTCTGTGGAACCTTTTTCCATCACAGCCGTCTGCCTGTCGATACTATCCTTAAAGTCATGTACTGGTGGTGCAGGAAGCTCCCGATCTGTAGGCTAGCGCAACACTTGACAGTATCCACGACAACGTTGGTGGATTGGTATCAGTTTCTTAGAGATGTGTGCAGCTGGACACTTCTGCAGGACCCCCTTCTACTAGGTGGTCCAGGTGTTGAAGTCCAAATAGATGAATGCCTCCTTGTGAAGGCTAAATATAATCGCGGACGAGTCTTGGGCAAAATGGACCATTGGGTCTTTGGTATATATGACTGTTCAACTAGATGTGGCTTCCTTACATTTGTTGAGCGACGAGATGTGGCTACCTTACTCCCAATCATAAGGAAGCATGTGTTGCCTGGTTCTGTGATTGTGTCCGACGAGTGGGCTGCATATAGGGGAATTTCTCAACTGTCGGCAATGCAATATACTCACCTCACTGTGAATCACAGTAAAAACTTTGCAGACCCTACAACAGGTGCACACTAATGCAGTTGAGGGATGTGGTCTGTAAAAGCAGCTGAAGCAAATGAACGGGACACTAAGACATATGGTGGACAGCCACCTGGATGAATTCACTTGGCGTGAAAAGTATGGCCGGCAAAGCAATGACTTGTTCCTGTGCCTCCTGGATCATATCAGAGAGTACCAGGAGGCACACCGGGAAGAGCTGGGTGCCCGTAGTGTATTGCTGTGATGTTACTGTAGTGTAATTGCTCTGTGATTTGTGTGAATAACATGGGATATTGCTGTGATGTTACTGTAGTGTAATTGCTCGGTGATTTGTGTCAATAAAATGGGGTATTTGCTGTGTGATTTGTCAATAAAATGGCTGTAAAGTATAATTGCTGTGTGATTTGTCAATAAAATGGCTGTAAACTAAACAAGTTGTAAAAGAGTTCTTAATAGATGATTAATGAAGGAATGGTTCTTATCTGTACTAGTTTCGGTAATCGGGTTCTATTCAAAAAGCGCTGTTTTCGGTTATCGGGTGCTTGTGTATAAACCACTATTTTCACTAGGTTAATGAATGTAGCAAGGTCGCGCTATCAACTGCAATAATAATAACTGTGCTATTATTACATGTTATAAACCATTAAGAACCATTATCAAGGGAAACATTATCAAGTGGAAATAGTAATTTACCGATAAAATAGCATGTGCTGGTCCTGGTACATATTGTAACAACAGCTTTTTTTTATCAAGTGGAAATAGTAATTTACTGATAAAATAGCATGTGCTGGTCCTGGTGCATATTGTAATCGGGTGCTATTCTAAATGCGCTGGTTAATGTTTTGTCTTACTTGGTGAATGTATGTAGCAATGAATGTATGTAGCAATGTATGTAGCAAGGCCGCAGTATTCAAAAAGCGCTGTTGTAACATGCTGGATTTTATCGGTATATTACTTTTTTCACTTGATAATGTTTCCCTTGATAATCTATATATCCGTATATATATATTTTGTACTAGTTTCGGTAATCGGGTGCTATTCAAATTGCGCTGGTTAATGTATTGTAGTACTTGTATGCAGCAATGTATGTAGCAAGGTATATTACTGTTTTCACTTGATAATGTTGATAATGTTGCCCTTGATAATCTATATACCCAGATCGCGATGTTGCTTTAGTTGTCATGTCAATCAGTGGTCACACCCACAGGCGACTGCCAATCACAGAAGACACGCCCAAGACACGACCAAAGCTGCGCAGTACCGCCCGCGAGGTACTAATCTGTAAGATAACCAGCAAATGCAAGGCCATGTTGACAAATGCCAGTAGCATGCCTCCACATGTCCTACTGCAAGGACTGTGGATCAGGCCATAAATACTACTGGGATAAAGGCCCAACTATAGGGATACCTCTGAGATATTGTCTACATCATGTTAGGTGGAGGACAGAATAACAGAGGGGGGTGTAGAAGCATGGATGTCATGGAGTGTGTGAAGTCTGAAACTCTAATGTCCACCCATACTACTCCTGACAACAAACCCATGAATGAATAGCCACAAAAAAGGCTTGTAAACCACAATGTGATGGTAAACTGACCAGATATATGAGTCCTGCCTCAGGATAACCTGGGTGTATCTGTGCAGCTGAGAGGGATGGCCCCAGCAGGATATGGCCATTCTGTGCAGTTGAGAAAAGCACAAGGAGGGGATTCCCAGCCAGCATACTAACAAGGTGCTGCACCATTTACACAGAACCAGCAGTCTATTGTCTGTAGCAACCTTCCACAATGGCAGGTGTGTGCCAGATTGTGTAGTCTATATGCCTCAGAATATTGGTCTCAGCTTCATTCATCTTGTATTTCACGATAAATAACTGTGAGTAAAGAATGATAACTGTCAGTAGTTGATGACATGCTACATCACAGTGTAAAACAGTACATATGTCAGAATATCTATGCTACAACCAAAAATGTCACACAAGCACCACAGACAGCAATAGGTACAGTATCCCCCATATGTTAAGCCCATTGTGTCTCCATATTGGCAATCTATCTACAGATATCCTGCAGAAGCAGTTTGCTAGGTGTAGCTGTAGCACACAAAACCCTGAACTGGAGTCCACACCTCTATGGAGTGGATGCACACACTCAATATAGAAGGTCATACTGGTCATGTTCCTATACTTAGAGAAATGAAGCCCATATCTCACAACACAGTGGACTACAGATATCGGTTATTCTCAGCTGTCTGTGCACACACACCTAATTGTACACCATTGATACTTCACACACACACACACACACACACACACACACACACACACACACACACACACACATGCATACTGGATAGGAATAGTCACACATACCTAAGGCCAATATAATATAATATGTCAAACATACACATACAGAGATATGGGGAAGAGAAAGACAGACAACGACAGAGATAATCCCATTATGAGGCCTGTCCCACCCACTATACATCCCACTAGCCTATATCACATGATGTGCTGATGTCATTCACTGTAGAAATACCTTTGGTTAGCCCTCAGTCCTATAGTGTCAGTGGTGCTTGTGATAACTGCTTAACACTACAGTACAAATAGGTATCCATGTAGCAGTTGTAATCGCAGTCCTGTCAAATGTAAAGTTGTGTGTGAGTGTGTGTGTGTTTCGAGATGAATGTGGTTGAGACCATTCACACTCACTAAACCTCCCTTATCTGTCGTTCAGCACTGCTGCTGATGTCACTCACCTTCAAAGAAACCTTTGGACAACTCTCCAACATATAAGCTCTGTGGCACTTGTGATAACTGCATTATACTGTAATGTAGCAAACTAGTTAGGTAGGAGTTCACTCCTGATCTTGGCAACTGTGTAAATGTGAATGTTTGTGCATCCTTGTAGAGACCTGATTTTATGGTCATTCACACTTACAACACTTCCCTTACTCCTCCATTAGCACAGCTGCTGATGTCACTCACCTTCAAAGATACCTTTGGACAGCTTTCCAACATATATGCTCTGTGGTGCTTGCGATAACTGTGTAATAATATAGTGTAGCAAACTAGTTAGGTAGTAGTTCAATCCTGATTCTTGCAACTGTGTAAATGTAAGTGTTTGTGTGAGAGAGTTTGTGTATCCTTGTAGAGACCTGATTTTGTGGTCATTCGCACTTACAACACTTCCCTTACCCCTCCTTTAGCACTGCTGCTGATGTCACTCACCTTCAAAGATACCTTTGTACAGCTGTCCAACATGTAAGTTCCATGGTGTGTGAGATAAGTGTTGAGCAATGTAGTAGACATAATTACATAGGTAGGGGGTTGAATTTCATTCCTTGCAAGTGTTTGTGTGTATACATATGTATGTCCATACCTCAAAGATTTTGGCCCCATTTACACCCAGTACAGATCTCAGTGCCTGACTTTATCAGGCCTGCAGATATCATCCACCTTAGAAGTACCTGTTGGCAACCCTAAACCATGTAATTTCAGTGGTACATGTGGTAAATGCATAACACAATGATCCAAAAAGTTAGTTAGGCAGAGGTTTGAACCTCACTCCTGGCAAATGTACATGTGTGTGTAGGGTAAAATATTTTGTGGACTATCTCACCCACTACATCACCCATGCCAGTATTTACAAGAGCTGGTGATGTTCCTCACCTTAGAAGTACCTTGGGACAACATCTATCCTATAAACTCTGTGAAGCATGCGATAACCGCAGTACACTGTAGTAACAATACCTAGCTGGGTAGGGGTTTGAAACTCAGTACTGGCAAGTGTGTCTGTTATCAGTATCCTGTATGGGGGTCGGTGTGATTGTGTAATAACAGGAAACATTGGGGGCTGGATTTTGCTAAATTATTATGTTGAGGACCTACTATATGTCACAATTTCCACATTACAAGGCCAACAGTTGTCAAACACCGTAGAGGTTGGTGTAGACAATCCACAGCCCTTAATGTCTAGTGCCATTTGCAATGACTACGTGACAGTATGGATTAGTGAACAATATAGGCAACCCTTCTAATACTCAGAGACCACTCTCCACCCTGTATCATACACAAACACACTTGCTTAGGCAACAACCACCATATTGGTAGTTCTCCTGCATATTGCCTCACAGATAGTACCCACAGTGTGATTGCAGTGGACTACATGCCTGTTGACCACAACAGTGCCACTGACATCAGAAAACACTTTGATGTGTTACATTTCCTGACTGTGTGTTATCCAGCAAGTAAAAGGACTTGGCACCCTGTTCCATGTTCTCAGTAGCCCAATCAATGTGTACAGTGGCCCTTTTGCCATGTTCCCCACTGGACACCTGCAACAACTTTAGAGTCTACAAACATACCCCAGAAAGGGAATACCATGCCTTATACACATGCCCTTTATGGACAGATGCCACTAACCCACTGAATACCCATATCATACTGTCAATGTAGGTGCAATCACTACCTCAGTTACATAGCCAGGTCTCACCAAATGAGGTCAGGAATGTTAAATCAGAAGATACCAATATGTCCATACACCATGGCCCGGAGACCTCAAGCACACTTCCACACGTCAAAGAACATGCATGTGGGACATGTGCACAACCCAGACACTGTCCATGTTATGGAATATAGATTACATACATGGGAAACAGTGCACATCACTGGCCACCCACAATAGAAATCTGGATGAGTGGATTGGGAATACAATACCCACCCCTGGGGACCACTCCAGTGACTATACTCCTGAGCCACACTGGGGACTATTGTCATATGGCCTGATGCCAGGGTATTCCCTTGGACTAGCCTTGTAGAGTCTTCAGGCCCATTCATCTACTACACACCTTTGATGCAATGAACCTATGGATCTCAGTACTGGCAAGTGTGTGTGTGTGTGTGCGTGTTTGTGTATGTGTGTGTGTGTGTGTGTGTGTGTGTGTGTGTGTGTGTGTGTGTGTGTGTGTGTGTGTGTGTGTGTGTGTGTGTGTGTGTGTGTGTGTGTGTGTGTGAATAGTAATCCCAGTGTTTTTGGTTGATGAATATCCCCTGTCTGTGGCTGTGGTTATTAGCAATCAGAGGCATGTCCAAACCAGAACATGTACCATTCTCCATTCTACAACAGATGTACATCAACATATACCTATGTACAACCCTCAGCCCTATAATCTGTGAGGCATATGCAATCACTGTGTTACACACCGGGGATTACCATGCAGATACTGTACCCTGCCTATGGCATGGTGGATATGTCACCACACTGCCATACCCTGTGGCCTTGCTGCAGGGCCAAATCCTAGAGACACACAGATGCCTAGAATGGAAATGGATACAGCATGTGAGAACACATTCAATCAGCACTTCACTTGTGGGGGGAGAGAGGGGTAAAGCTGGCACTGAATGTGTTGCCAAGACTGTGGCCAATATCTGTTGTCTCAGGATAGGTATTAGCTTTGTGTAGTAACTCACAGCACTTGTGCTTAATGCTGTGGAGGTTGTTGATGTAACTAACAAAGACTGTTGTGACTGTCATTAGTGTCTGCTGCATCTCTGCTGCCATAGATACCTGTCGGGGATTCCATGAGGGCTCCAAAGTTGTGTTCGGGGCTAATAAGGGAGTTCAACAGTCATGGGAGACAACCTTTCCCTGCAACAGTGTCCTCCTTCTGATGTACACTTTAGTAATGGCAGGGGGGCATCACATTGTCTCCCTGTGTCTGGAGGACAGTGTCTGGGTTCTGTTGGCTCTGGCTAGTAGCATGCATTCATGTACCTATTTGTACAGCACCTATGTGCATGATTCCAGGGTCATGCAGCTACTTCCCATTGCCATGGGTGCAGTGAAGACATCCACCCCTATTTTCATGCCTGCAAAGTCAGCTTTGGAGTGGTGTTGCCAGGTGGTTATCTTTGTGGGGGGTGTGGCTGACATGTTGAGTACAATGTTGATTACAGCCTGTGTGAATCTCACCATGCAGCGAATGACATCTGTGGATGAGCAAAGGTCCCATATTTAAGTGGTCAACACATATCAAGGTTATTGCATCCTCTATCAGGGGTCAGTATGAGCTGGTCTAGGGCAATGGAAATGATAAATCCCAGAAGTGTTGGGCCGCTTTACTGGTGGTTGGCTACATCCCCCAGGTGATGGAGGGGTAGTTGAAGACTCATACTATGTCAGTGTTACGTAGGACCATCATAGATGACAGGGTGTTGAGGAATGTGCATTGACAGTTTAGGGACATAGATGTGGAACCATAGCAGGCTATGGTCTGGATTGCACTATTACCCCAAGGCAGTTTTACCAGAAGTATCTCTGATGCATTATGCTGGGATACTAGTCTGGAGGTGTTCCTAGCCAAAATGAATATGGAGACACCACCACCTGTGGAGGTGTGTTGTGGTCCATGTTTGGGGGCTGACAGCTGTGGAATACATCATAGCCTGATACTGCAGGTCTGCTGTCTGCTGCTGTGAACCACCTCTCCATTACAGCAGACGTGCCCTCCACTCCAACGACTGCTATGAGTGACTGCATCCTGACAGTTAGATGTCTACTGTTGAGCAGCATGATCCTCAGATTGCATACATGTGTAGCTGTTATGGTGGTAATAATATTAGGAACACTGCCTAATAAGGCACCATAGGGGTGGGAAGACACTTAGCCAGCACATGGCAACCCAGCAGTGACAGGTGTAGGACATCCATGGCAAGTCATTAGGTTCTGTCAATCATGTCATTCCAAGCAGAGATGTTTTGGATCCCCTGAGAATGACACATAACACATAAGCCAATGTTGAAATAAATCATCTGTTGATAGTACCGCACCATCATTCTGGGTGACAGTGGTACACTGCCCAGGGCTATTGTCACACCTGCCTGGACCACATTATCAGAGAGTTCAACCATGTCTCTTGTCATGTAGTCCAAGGAGGTGTGTCCCAAGTCATTCACACCCACATGGATACGGAGTGATACTCATAGTTGTTATGGAGTGACATGACTGACTGTGTCATGTGTTGGATGCTGGCATGTGAATGATATTTGGCTGTTACCTGCTCCATATTCAACTTAGTGAGTGGGATGTGTATGCCTCAGTATTCAGTTACCTATGATCACTGTATTGTGAAAGGTGGTTAGTCTTAGGGGCTTAGGTTGGGGGCATACTGTGTAGGTTAAATATGTGTCCCTTAGCATATGCCATGTCGCCGTGTCTGAGTGGGTGTCTGCCTTGCTGGTCTGTGCTGTTTGGGTAGATGTCCATTGAGTGCCTCTGGGAAGGTGGGTGTGTGGCTTTTCACTGTATGTCATGGTTGTCAAAGTGGGTGTCATGGTGAGCTACGTGCTCCACATGGTGTGGTGCAAGTGTTGATCTTATCCTATTGACCTGCTAGTCCAATCTTTGCTGGAGAGTGCATATGTCCACATTGGGTGATTATGGGTAATCCTCACAGGTCTGAGTGTTTGGAGTTTAGAGGGGATGGTTGTCTGTGTACATGCGGCAGTTGCAACAGTGCCCCAGAATGGACAAGTGCACCAGGTTAATGGGTGAAAGCACAGATAACCACCCTTCAAACATGCCAGGAGGGGTAGACAGAACTAGTAAGTACTGGGGCAACATCTGTGATGAACGAGTACAGCTGATGGCTCACAGGTGTGCCAGACATCTTGATACAATAACCAGGAGAAGTGCCAAGCCATAATGCTAGTTGAAGTGCAAGGCAGAAAGAACTAGCATGATATATATGTACCACAGCTGTGCAGTTATCAGCAGCTTTGGCCATGTGACAGTCCTGTAAGCTCTGTAGCATGTGCGGTAACTGCATAACACTATAGTAGACATACCTAGATAGGCAAGAGTTCTAATCCCAATACTGACAAGTGTGTGTGTGTGTGTGTGTGTGTGTGTGTGTGTGTGTGTGTGTGTGTGTGTGTGTGTGTGTGTGTGTGTGTGTGTGTGTGTGTGTGTGTGTGTATGTGTGTGTGAATCATGTATTGTCTGGCTCATACCATTTTTGACCTGTGTACTACTTTTTACACTTCCTTTCACTCCAATTTAGTAGACCTGTTGATGTCATCCACCTTAGAAGAACCTTTGGAAGAGTTGGAACTATACAAGCTCTGTGGCACATTTCATAACTGCGTCACATTATAATAGAAATACCTAGATAAGCAGAAGTTCTAATCCCAGTACTGGCAAGTGTGCTTGTGTGCATGTATGTATGTGTGTGTGTGTGAATCATGTACTGTCTGGCTCATACCATTTTTGACCTGTGTACTACCCTTTACTCCAATTTAGTAGACCTGATGATGTAATCCACCTTAGAAGTACCTTTGGAAGAATTGAAAATGTATAAGCTCTGTGGCGCATCTCATAACTGTGTAGCACTCTAGTAAGAATACTTAGATAGGCAGGAGTTCTAATCCCAATACTGGCAAGTGTGTGTGCATATGTACGTGTGTGTGAATCATGTACTGTCTGGCTCATACCATTTTTAACCTGTGTACTACCCCTTACACTTCCCTTCACTCCAATTTAGTAGACCTGTTGATGTCATCCACCTTACAAGTACCTTTAGAAGAGGTGGACATGTACAAGCTCTGTGGTGCATCTCATAACTGCATAGAACAATATTAGGAATACCTAGATAGGCAGGTTTTCTAATCCTAATGCTGGCAACTGTTTGTGTGTGTGTGTGTGTGTGTGTGTGTGTGTGTGTGTGTGTGTGTGTGTGTGAGGATCATATCTTGTGTGGCTTATACCATTTTGATGTGTATACCATACACCACTGGTGACCACCTCCCATTGCCATTACTTTGTATAGTGTGGTAACAGCATCTGCCTCACATGCATCAGATTAAACCATTGCACAGTCCTCTGTACAGATGTGTCTGGAATATCCATATGTTTGAAACCTATACATGGTCAGAAGTGGTCTGTGTGCCTTAACAATGCCCATGTATGTGATATTATAGCCAAATAGGCCACGGCGAGTGTACTGACACACATAGCAACATGAGGCATTATACCTGACTGAAACATCATGCTCATAGGACATCTGCCACCCTCACAGGTGGCTAGCCTTGTAGGTACAATACATGAGTCCAGATGATTGGTTTTACAAGTGAACTGTACCTGTTATAAGTCACATTTAAGACTGGAAGAGATGTGGACTGTCATATTCTGGTCCTAATTAGTATGTAACAGGAACACCTTGCATCTTAAGAGGGGTGTGTACACAATTTATATTCATTGTATACCAGTAATGTGCCATGCATGACCCTACCTTAGTCTGTTTGTCCAGCACAAAATGCTGGCCACTGTCCAGATGTCTTGGCACTGAGAAGTTGTGAGGTATGCTACAGGAATGGTGAATTCATGTCAGATAGGCCCCAGTGGTGACCACTGTGATGCAAAACTGTTAACCTCAGCACAATGAACATGTACAACAAGCAATATAACTATTACATAAAGAAATATAGCTATTACTGATGGTTGTGTGCATGGTAAATTGCATGCATTTCACATGCCTGGGGTATTGCCAGGCAACAACAGAACAATGGCATACTCATCAGCTTCAGGCTGCTGTCCCATATGCAGACCGGAGGGTCCTAGGTAGTTGTGAGAGGAAGTTATTATCAGCAGACTCACATGTGGCCTTGGTACAGGATGGATGCAGCATGCTTGCACATCTACAGTACTAACCGGAATAATGCACAATGTCCAGTCCTTACCATAGATGTGCACCTCTGTGCATTAGAAAACCTCATCCACAACTGCAGTCGGACCAGGCACATGGATGTAGATACAATACAGATACGTGTATTTCAGATACATTAGTGTACTAATCCCTACTGTGCATTTACCAGCACACTCCTCATCCAGTGTGTGTGTGTGTGTGTGTGTGTGTGTGTGTGTGTGTGTGTGTGTGCGCGCAACCTACCTCCACAATGCTTCCCTTAGTGTCATGGCTTGTGCATTCAGCGTGTGGCCTAAATGTGTTGAGGAGCTCCTTGATTGTTGTCAGTGGGGGATGGATGGCTGGGCCCCCACCTGTGGCTAGCTGGTCCCTCGCTACAGCAGCAGCCCACTGATGGGCATGGCATTTGAGGTCAGTGGCATGATGCTGCACATGTCATAAGTTCAGCTGTGCAGGCTGGCATCATCTACCATGTGGACCACACTGTTCCACAGGGTGATCTTCTCCCACACATCTTCTGCTCTCCATCCAAATAACAGGGCAAAATGTCAAATCACATATTGGGTGATGATGTCTGTTTCCCCAACAGAGAATGCTGGTAGGTGAGCACTCTGCATGTTACCTGGAAGACATAAACAGCAAAAAGGTCACAGAATTTCATACAGTTGACAAAATGGACATCAACAGTGGATATTATTTGCAAATAACCAACACTACACCAAAATCCTCCAAGCTATCATGGCTATAGCAGCTTGCATTGCACACCTGTCCCTGAGCTATCTTATTCCCCCCAATGTTGGACACTTGATTGCATAATCCTCTAACCTCCATTCATTTCTGTGTAGAAGGTTGACAGTGGGCATCTTCTATGTGGATGGTGTGTGGATGGTGGCAGGCATGTGTTTGACTGTGGTGTGTGATGGCACTCTGACCACATGCCTGAGGTCATGTAGGAGGCAGACACTGATGTTATTATACCCTATGGAGATATGCTTTTGTTGCCATCAGTAGGCAATATGTACATGCTCATCAATGCTGAGGGGAGGAGTGGAGTTGATGTGCATATCTCCTGTACAACTTGGGTGGACAGGGTGGCAATGTTCCCACCTAACACATGTGATGCAGGTTGCCTATATCCATGGCATGTGTGTAAGAGGTGTTCTTTACCCCCAGTACAGGGTGACTTGTGTTGTTTCATCTGAGACTTACAACATATGTGGAGACTTGGTTGCAATTGCCCCTGGTGGTGTGGATATGTCCGATTCATAGTCATAGTCAGCCTTACAGGAAGTCACCTGTGAACCTACATGCTTGCTCAGATATAGGTGTACTTGCTTCAAAGTAGTTGCCTGCTCCTATGTGTCCCTGTACAGCCAGTGTAGCAACCTATTGTGTGGTTTGTGTATTGCTGCTGTCCACCAAAGGGGATTACTCTACCTTGGTGGAGGCTGGATATACAGGTCAGGTACTGTTGTGTCCATATAGCTAGAGTGGATATGAAGGGTACACAACCCTGATACACTGCCTGGTATTTGTGCAATTGAAACCTGACACCACAATAACTCATTTCATAACAATTACCACCTGTAGTGTGACCTATAGCCTGTACAATTCAATTAAAAACATAACAATCGGGTCTGTGAAAACATATGGAAATAATACTCATTAAAATAAGCCAGTTGAATGAATGTGCATACCCTTAAACTGATATGTTGTGTATGCACCTCTTGAGATGGTTACAGCATTCATCCATCTTTGTCTAGACTCTAACATCATGGCACATCTTCACTTGGCAATAGTTGCTCACCTTCCTAGAAACATCTTTGATTGTATTTCAATAGAATTGTACAGGTTAGGGTCCCATAAAGACATGAAAGCAAGACCTGTTATTCTATCAACTGTCTCAGTTTATACAAGAGCAATTTTTAATAATATTTATATGTTCCCCCAATATATTTGGCCTTGTCCAGATTTCCTGCATTAACAGCATGAGAGGTACGTGCAAATAAATTGCTTTATAGAATTAAGCATATCCAAACCTCTCAACTGTCCCCGATTTTGGCTCAAAATGTTGCTCTTCCCCTAATAATCCCTCTGCAAAATGGCAATTTTGGAAGAAAACATGGAGGGTTTACAATTAATAAATAAATGTAATGATCAGAGTTATAGATTACTTTTATTTCAGAAATGCATTTAGATTCTTTTATTTTGTCAGCTGCTCAAGTTAGCAGTACTAATATTAAAAAGTGTCTCTTCTTTGACAGGTTCCCAGCTGTATTGTGTGGCTATTTTATATTTTTGCATCACATTTTTGGTCCATTTTTCATAAAATTATGTTATTTTTGGCAAATTAGTGGCAAATCATTAAAGACTGAAGTTAGAAAATAATGACAGACATTTCAGTTTCAGATTTCATACCCTTCAGAAAATTCATACTAATGCAAGACCTACTATTCTATTATCTTTCTAAGTTTATAAGAGCAATATTTAAAAATTGTCCTTATTTTTGGGCCTTTGTCCCACTATTATGTATGGCTTTGACCAGATTGCTTGCTCTGAGGTTGAGAGGTATGACAAATGTGTCAGAGCCATCACAGTCAGCCAGAGACATTTCAAATTGTGACATACTTGTTGCACCCCACTCCCCCATGTAGTGACTCTGGATGTTTCCAAGCAAGGCAAGGAGCAGTTATGCAGTGTAACTGTGCAGAGTATCCCCCCATCCAAGGTAGACACAAGTACGACAGTGGCTTTTCATCTGTCCTTGATTTTGCAGAATGTTCTGGTTTCTGTCATATTTTTATACAGTTGATTTATGCTCTGTGTTTAACTAGCAATGATTTAATGATCATCAGGTAAGCTTGTCCGAGACTGTAAGATGCAAGTAAGCTTTAATAAACATCCTGTT
>NC_056733.1:1011638636-1011761136 GCF_019279795.1 Protopterus annectens | reverse complement strand
TGGAACAAGCCTGACAAAGAGGATGTTTAGAGCCAGGAAAATGGGGTATATCACAAATACTGGACTGGATAAGCTCACACAGTTGATGCATTCACACCCTCCTGTCTGTCCTAACACTTATTAACTGGAGGAGCAGAGATTCCAAGCCGCATACTTCACACTAGTTAGTGTCATACATCTTCATAGAAGGCCACTGCTTTGTCAGAAATACACAACACATATGGTGGCCAAGCAACAGTACATCTGACAAATATCTGGAAGTAACATCAGACTAGGGTAAATACACTGTGCTGCTAGGCATGTCACCCAGCAGTGTCTACACTACAGGCAGACTGTCACAACACTAACCCAATTTACCTATGGGGGACTGCACATGTAATTGCAAATACAGCAGGCACTACAGGCATGTAACTGCATGGGGTAAACGACACCAGTGTGAAAGTGCATGCCCACAACCGATCTCAACACAGTCACAGTCACATAATGGTAAGCCTAAGTAATAGTACAGTTGATGGCTTGTGTGAACAAAAGTCATCATAATTGCCGCTCACACACTAACCCTACATATACTGGCCCGATTCACAGTGTAGTCTGATGCCTGACTGTGGTATGGGACATGTCTCAGTCTGGCCCTATAAACATATAGACTGAGAGGGTATCAGACACTGGAGCAGCATGCACTGTCAGATAGAACAGGACCAAGAATATTGACATTTACCCCAGTCTGTACACTGGCAAAATAACATGATCACAATACACTGTTACATAATACAGACACTCTGTCAACAATCACCATAAGTACACAGACCTCACTACTGTACAGACTACCACAGAATATCCAGGTTTTGTCCACAACTATTAAGCTTCCTTTACATTACATGTCTGGCAGTCTGATATATCACTGCCTTGATATCAATAATTATGTTATTAAATAATTGCATACTGTACATATCCACCTCTTACTGCATGACATATGAACAAAGGGTAACAGGCTTGGGGACAGAGGCACAAACACAGGGCCAATATTGACATATCGCAGTTATAAACTGAGAACATTGCTGGTGTAACATGGTTTGTTGTGACATATCTCTTCTGGGGGATATGTAGTCAGTAACACACATGGATGTTACCATTTCCTGAGTACAATAATCAGAATATGCTACTGCATTTATGAAAACAGAAAATGTGTCATTAATACACCAGATCTCAGGCTCCAAACTCTGGCCAGTCTGCAAATAGCCCTACAGGTGAGAGTTTTCTCAACCACTTAACACTGTCATGCCAGACTTTAAATCATGCAGAAAAGCCATATCCATACAAACCCTGTTAAACCAACATTACTTCAAATGTAGAACAGCAATACTTATATTCTGTCCCCATGTCTAGAACATCCCCCTCCAGGTTTTTGGCCTGTCTCCACAGTGTTTGTTGTAAGAGGGATTTCCAACTACCCTCTGTGATGCTGCTTGTCACACACCCACATGAAGTCCTGCTCACAGTGAGAGAGAAGGGCCAACACCCACTTGCACTGCTTACTTATAGGGTTGTGTTTCCATGCAATTGGCTGTAGCAATGTATTCGGTTAGTAACCGAATACATTTCTACAGAGTACAGTATTCCTGGGCAGATGCCTGCCTGCTTCCTGGATTGCTAATTCACCTCATTTGCATGGTTTTCACCTGCAAATGGGGTAATTAGCCTAGAGCAGTGGTGTCTGTGCAGGAATAGTGTAGGACCACTCGCACGTCCCGGGAGCTTGTTTCTGGATTGCTCGTCAGCCATATTGCGTGAAGCAGCTCTTGCACTATTCCTGCACACTGAATCCTGGAGCCTGACTTATACCACTCTTCATGTGGATCTATATTATAACAATGAATGATCAAATGATCGAACGTTGTTATATCGAACTCAAAAGTTCAAATTCACAACACATCGAACTACCAGAACAGCGATTTCTTTTCCCAAGGAAAAAAATTGCTGTTCCCAAAAAAAAAAAAAAAAAAAAAAACACATTCAAACATTACATAAAGTGGGGGAACCCCCCACACCCCTATTTAAATATACCAACTTTGAGATTGCACTACAGTGCCGAAAACGGCAAAGTGATGGTAGCAGCCAAGCAACTTCTTTCCCAGGAAATTAATTTGCTTATATGCCACTTCATCATTTTGCATTTTCGACATTTGAAGTTCAACCAAGATGCATTCGACCAAATGTGCCTTCGGTCTTCTAATAGGAACCCTCTTCAGCCATTTCCAAGTATTTTTACTTTATTATTACTATATGCTGAATATATAATTTCTCTCCTTTCTCACGTACATTATATTCTTTCATTATTAACCAGATATAGAAGCCAAATGATAGTCAATGCAGCAAAACAACTCTGTTTATTAACCAATGCTGTGTCAATTCAATAAAACAGCAAACTAGTAAATCCGATTTGGCCATTTGACTGTTATTTGTCCTCTCTATCTGGTTACTAGTTCATATTTTGAGTGGAATTGGTGTATATTCTTTCATTATTACCCATAATAATTCATGTCCATTTGTGTCAAATGCCTTTAGTTCTCCTATCATGATTTTTGCTTCTTCTTTTCTAGTTATAATATCATCCACAACTTCTCCACTTATCATTAATAATTCTTGACAACTGTTCTCCTTTATACTATATATACTAGCTACCATAATAGTTTTCATTTTAGTTTCAAATGTCTTGTGTATTATTTATATAAAGATCTTATAATTATTACTATTCAATACTATCAGTCTCCAGTTTTTTTTAATTGTCTATAGTCCTTCTTCCATATGAATTTAAGCATTCCACTATATAAACCTTCACTTAACCATTCATTCAAAATCTTTAATTTTTTGTCACTCCCCTAAATGTTTATACATATTATACCCTCTGCTATCTGGTCCTGCAGCCATATCTATATTTATTTGTCCTAATATTTTATCTAGTTCATTTAATGAAATTAATTTCCCAACTCTTTATTCTCTTTTTCTGTTAACTTCCATGTTTTACTCACCACTTTGTTCTTTAACGTTTCTTGCACATATTGTACTACAATAGGTTTAATCTTTTCCTGAGTTCTTTCTATTTCTCCTTTTTACATTTTCTATTTCGCACATTACACTACCATCTTCCTTTAGTAAACTGCTTATTTAATGTTATACTTCTTCTGTTTTCCTTGTAAACATATCTTTGATTCTGTTACAATTCTTGTATTTTTCTTGGTTTCTTTCCTGTAATTCTTTTATTGTCAAAGTACTTTCTATCCTTTTCCGCTATATCTTCCAATGCATCTTTATGTGATTTTTTTACATTTTTTCTCTACTTTTCTCATATCATATTGCCAATGTAAAAACATTTTTAATATTTTTTCTTAAATATCATCCACCATTCAGATCGCTTTTTATAATATGATCTCATAGTAATACAATCTTTCCATAACTGTATTACTAATCTCTTTCCTTCTTCATTCCATACTTTCACATTTATCCTTTTCATTCTTTTGCCTATTTTTATATATTCCATGTTTTCCTTCATGTCTAGACATATTGCAAGATGATCTGAAAATCTAATTTCAACTACCCCCTTCTCCTATAACTAAACCTTCCAATACTATAAAATAATCTGTTTTAGTTCAATATATACCCCTTTTGTAAGCCCATTAAATGTTTGTCCTAGAGTTTTAACTTACCACATCTTATCACTTCTAACATTTTTCTTATATCATTTCCTTTCTTTTTATGCTTGCTTCTTAAATCACACAAAGTCTGTTATTATAATATTCATATTTATCACTACATAGTTTAAAATCTGATGAAATAAGCTTCCCCTTTCTTTATAATTAGTATAAGCATGTAATGTTATAATTCTATATACTTGTTCTTTACATTTTATATACGTGTTCTTTACATTCTATATACGTGTTCTTTACATTTCATATACTTGTTCTTTACATTTTATATACTTGTTCTTTACATTCTATATATGTGTTCTTTACATTCTATATACGTGTTTATTACATTTTATATACTTGTTCTTTACATTTTACATACGTGTTCTTTACATTCTATATACGTGTTCTTTACATTTTATATACTTGTTCTTTACATTTTATATACTTGTTCTTTACATTCTATATATGTGTTCTTTACATTCTATATACGTGTTTATTACATTTTATATACTTGTTCTTTACATTTTATATACATGTTCTTTACATTCTATATACGTGTTCTTTACATTTTATATACTTGTTCTTTACATTTTATATACGTGTTCTTTACATTTTATATACTTGTTCTTTACATTTTATATACTTGTTCTTTACATTTTATATACTTGTTCTTTACATTTTATATACGTGTTCTTTACATTTTATATACGTGTTCTTTACATTTTATATACTTGTTCTTTACATTTTATATACTTGTTCTTTACATTTTATATACTTGTTCTTTACATTTTATATACTTGTTCTTTACATTTTATATACTTGTTCTTTTACATTTTATATACTTGTCCTTTACATTTTATATAATGTGTTCTTTACATTTTATATACTTGTTCTTACATTTTATATACTTGTTCTTTACATTTTATATACTTGTTCTTTACATCTTTATATAATGTTCTTTACATCTTTATATACTCTGTTCTTTACATTTTATATACATGTTCTTTTACATTTTATATACTTGTTCTTTTTACATTTTATATACTTTCTCTTTACATTTTATATACTGTTCTTTAACATTTTATACACTTGTTCTGTTCTTTACATCTTTTATAGCATGGTTGTCCTTTACATCTTTATACACTTGTCTCCTTTACATTTTTATGTAATTTGCTGGCTACATTTTATACACATGTTCCTTTTACATCTTTACATAACGTGTCTCTACATTCCTATGATTTTGTTCTACATTTTATTACACTCTGTTCTAATGACATTTTATACACTGTCTCTTGCTGACATCTTTTACATACATTTGCCTTTACACTTATGACTATACACTCTGTTCTCAAGCCATCTTATATACCTGTTCCTTTCCATTTTAGCAATAATTTGTTCCCCCTTTTACATCTTTTACATAATGCAGTGTTCTTTTACATTTTATACAAGCAAGCAACCTTTTCTCTCACATTTCTCTCTACACATAATTTTGTCTCCTTTATACATTCATATACTAATGTTGTCCTTTTTACATTTATATAGCACCTGCCTTTACATTTCAGAGGAGCAATTTGTTCTCCTTATTATTTTATGTATACTTTGTCTCTCAAGACCTTCCATATAATGTGTTCTTTTACATCTCCATATAACAGGTTCTTTACATCTTTATACTACTTGCCTTTAAGCATTTACTCCATATGCCTCTTGTTCTTTTACATCTTTATATATCCTACTACTTTACATCTTTATATAATTTGTTCCTTTGAAGCATCTTGATATATAGCCTTGTTCCTTTACCATACCTGCCCCTGCATAATTCTTATATACTTGTTCTTTACATCTATATGTCCCTACATCTTATACACTCTGTCTCCTTATACATTTTGTATATACTTGCAGTTCTTTACATTTTATATATACCTGTTCTCTCACATTTTTATATATGACTTGGTTCTTTACATTTTATATACTTGTTCTTTTACATCTATATAAAGAAATTGCTACATTTGCATACTTGCCTCACATCTTGGATACTCTTCACATTTTTATACTGATTCTTTTACTTTGCATAATTCTCTAATTTCTCATACATCTTTTATATAAAGCAGAAAACCTCTTTTTTTTACATTTTACACGTATTTTACATTTGTGCATACCCTGTTGGCCTTGATTACATCTATATACATGTTCCTTTACATTTTTATATAATGTGAAATTTTAAGCAATTTTGCATTTACATTTTATATACTTGTTGGTTACATTTTATATACATGTTCTTATATACTTGTTCTTTACATTTTATATGTTCTTTACATTTTATATAATGTAGTTCTTACATTCTTATATAATGGTTCATACTTACTTGTTCTTTATCATTTTAAACCCTCGCTAATGGTTAACCTTCCTTATTTTATATTAAGTTACTTCTAATATTTTGCATTGTATTTCTACTTGAATGCAGCTTATTCAAGCGACATCTCTCTATTTCCCAAATTTGGAGCCATTTGAGCAAAAATATGTTTTTGTAATATAATTATGTCTCTCTATATTAGCCACAGTATTGCACCTGTAAAACGCACCTTTCTCTTTTCTACTGTATTCTTTTGAAATACTAATTTGTAAGTATTTCTAAGAAGTTCCTTATTGTTAAATAAAGCTTTTTTGGGAATGAAACCACTAAATTTTCATATGCTGTTGGTGCAACTGCCTTTTATTTCTCTCCTTTTGAAGTCTTTATTGCAGCTGCCAAGCAAGGTGTTTAGTTTGTAGGTACGTATTCTTAATACTTTTACTATCTGTTAATTTCAAAAGAATCCAGCACTCTAAATTTTTCATATATTCCCCTTTCCTTTAGATTCATGTGTTCTCTAGTTCTATAGCTAGTTACTTAGGCTGGGCTTATTTAGTAGGCCATTCTAAGCTTAGCCAATTTCCCTCCTAAAGGTGAGAGAATCGGGAACACTGTAATTCCTTTGTATCAGCTCTCACTTCCAAGCATCTTCAATCCATTATACCAACCCCGGTCATTAACTGCATATATTCTTTTTCATCCTTTTTCTTTTGTACTTATCCTTTTAAATGTTATTTTCCTGTGTTTTACTCTTTTTGCCCAACAGAATTCTTTTTTTTCTTTTATTATTTCCCAGTATTGTATAACTTTCAATTACCGAATTTCTATTTTAGAACCTTTCTCCTAGGTCCCTCTTTGTTTATTTTTCATCTATATTTTCTCTTCTATTTCTACTACATTTCTAACATTTTTCACTTTGTTCATTTTCAATCTCTTTGTATAGGTCCCTTCTTTTTTCTTTATTCTTATTTTCATTTTTAGTATCTTCCATCCATGTAAAATGTCCAATTTTGTTACATGATGGAGTAACATTTCAATTCACTCATATATTTTTTTTCAAAGATCATTGGCGTCCCGTATTTCTCTACAAATATAACATTTTCATTTTGTCACAGTTACTTTATCAAATGTCCTTTTTCCCTCAAAAGTGGCGGTGTTTCTTTGCTGTCCCCAGTATTTTTGACAACCCTATTCTCTCTTCCACATTTTACTCATACAGTTCTTTCTGCTATATGCGTATAATTTTTTTTTCTTTTTCTATTTTTAACACAGAGTTGGCGTCCCATCTACTCAGCGGCAGAGGTTCTCCAGTTTGCTCTCTCGGCTGGAGCGCTCTCTCTGTGTGTGGAGTCTGCATGTCCTCCCGCCGGGGTCAAATGCCATCGTTGTAAAGACATGCAGGTAGGTGCATTCTCTTGAATGGGTGTGCCTCCTCTTTGAAAGTTGGGCATTGGCATTGGCACCTTGGCAAATGTAAAAATCTACTGCCAATCGACATATAGTAGACTGGAGTTCTGCTGTGTCCCTTAACTGTGTGCCGAAAAGACATTAGTAGTATTATGTGTTCCTATCTACAAGTCCATAAACCCCTTTTGTCATAAACTTTTGGGAATGTCCATATGACTTCTTTTACATAAAGTTTCTTAAATGTCTCCTTAAAAGTAAAAGTATTTACTACCTCTGTTCCTAAATCTTGCATTGCATACATGGATTTTTTGTTTCCTTTGTTAATGCTTTTTATGATAGTAAATATTCCATGGGTATACAGTCTTTCTTTTTCATATTCTCTCCAAGAATATTTTTCCATTGATAAAAAGAAAACAGAAATCCTAAATATAAACGTCCTTTTTTGTTACTGGTGAATAAATGCTCTTACTTCCTCATGTGCTTCTATTATTTACAAGCACCAAAAGGAGCTATTAAATTGACCCACACCTCATATACCCATCCATTTCTTTTGTGTGTTCCTCTTTCTTTACTTGCCTCTTGGAAAGTCTTAGCATTTAACGCCTTGGCTACTTATCACTTTCTTCTATCTTCGCATTCCATTTATTTCCTTCACGTTTTTGCCTTTTTTACTTTCTCTCTACATATTTCCATCTCACCATTACTCTGTATAAATCATTTCTGCATCCTCCATAATGTCCCCAATGTCCCATCTTCTTTATTTTCTGTTCACTCTAAAATCACCATTTCTTTAAGTAATATTATGCAACCTCCTGACTGGAAGGTTGTAATTATATATCCAGCATTTGCTGACTCATTCCCATCAAAACAGATTTCTTGCAAAACATTTCCTCAGAATCCCGTTTTTCCATTCTCTATTCTCAGTATTTGTTTCTCCTCTCCATCATCTCCTTCTTTCCATTTCCCTACATGTTTCCACAGGCCACCTCTGTGCCTGGAATAAAACAGGAAGGGATCCCAAAATAGGTCCCACTACAACAACGAAGAAAAGGGGAAGTCTCCTGATGCCCGACACCCTGCAGGTTCCCACAGTATAAATACCACCTTATGTCTCCTGAAAATAGGATACTAGCCAAGTGAGGCTAGCCTCATCAGCAAGGGATAAATAAAAAAAAATCCTTATTTGCCAGAAATGAAAGGCATGTGGAAACAGAAACTCTAATTTGTTTTAATTAAAATGACAGTTATTATTAGGTTCATAGTTTAGTACTAAGCTAACTGCCCTTGCAAGCCATTTTAAGCCTAGCCAATTATCCCTTGTGAGACTCAAACCCTGCACCTTGTGTTTGTAAGGCAAACACCTTAGCCATTAAGCCACCCTCCCTCATGTTTTCTAAAGTGATAAATATACCTGTCAACTGTCTAGACTTTCATAGAATGTCCACATTTTTGCATCATATTTTTTGCACTGTGCCCCATAAAATTTCTGTTTTTCTGACAAGTAGTTGACAGATGAAGTCACTATATAATGATAGACATTTGGGTTTCAAACTTCACATCCTTCAGAGAACTGCATGGTAATTGAAAAATCTGTAACTTTCTAAGTAATATTAAAAATCTATCCTTGATTTTCGGCCTTTGTCCACTCATTATTTTTGGCTTTGTCAAGATTTCTTGTGTTAAGAGGTTGAGAGGTATGTCTATATGTTTAAGAATTTTAAATTACCCTGCCTGTAAAAAAATGATAGTACGGCTTGTATTTTTTACATATCCACATGTACTATGTGTATAATGCAAGTGTGCATTAGAACATAATCTTATCATATTGTGGCATCATTCTTGGTGAGGGTAAGATGCTACTCAAGGTCAGGGTCATACCGGCCTGGGCTACATGCTCAGAGAGCTTTTTTATGTCTCTTTTCATGTAGTCCAGGGAGGTACATCTCAGGTCATTCACACCAGCATGGACAATGACTGAGTCATATTTGTACTTGCCTTGGGTGACCTGAGTGCTTGTGTTATGTGGCGGATCCTAGCGCCCGACATGCTGCTCACCGTGACCCTCTCCTTGTTCAGCCTAGTGAGCGGGACGTCAGTGTGCCTGACGATAGAGTCACCTATTACAAGTGTATCAGGTGTGTTGTTTAGTCTTAAGGGCTGTGACTGTTTGGCACACTGGCTTTGTGAGATATGTGTTGCACGTGTTTTGTTTTGGGGTAGCGGCTGCTTGGGTGTCTGCTGGAGGTCTCTGCTGCTTGGCAGATCTTTATTTAGAGCCTCGAGTATGTTTTTGTGGGATTATGTGTTTGGTTTGCTGTCGTGGTAGGTCTATGTGAGACTGGAATTGTAGTGAGTGTGGTTTCCTTCTCTTCCTGTCCTGACTGGTTATGCCAGTACTGAGTTGAGAGAGCTTAGCCTCCAGTTTGGCTATATGGTTGCATCTCTCACATGTGTTGGAATTTGTTGGGAGGAGGAGAGGGTTGTCTGTGTACATGAGGCAGTTGTAACATTGCCTCAAGATTCCCAGATTCACCAGCTGGACCGGAGAGGAGATTGACAACTGACCTTTGGACATGCTAGAATAATATTGGGAATTCCTTAATAATTGAAAACCAGGGCCAGTGGGGAGTGAGGGTGTAGTGCTTTTAATTTTTAGTGCTGACTTATATAATTGCTTTAGTGAGCAAGTGCCAGGTAACTTAAGTGCAATGTGTTACATGTAACTTAAATGCAAAAACGACAAACAGTAACTTTCTTTCAAGTGAAACAAGGAAATAAGTATAGTAAGCAATGCAGATATCACTAGTGATCCACAGAAGCACTGAGAAGCCGCATATTAGGTGGAATTAGCGTTCCAGGGAAATAACAAGCAAACAAACAACAAGCATATAAACAAAGCTAGATTCAGCAGGCCTGGATCTAGTCTATACTACAGCAAACAACTTGTACCAATTTCAGTAAGATACAGTCCAAATATTCAGGCACTATAAACCTTTAACCAGAAATTCCCAGCTCAGAAGGGCAGAGTCCAGCCTCTTCTCCCACAAGAGTGCAGACCACAAACCTTCTTAATGTAAAATAACTGGCCTGAAGCCCAGGTGCTTAAACCAGAACTAATACACTTTAAGAATAACAGACACTGGGCTCTCAATCAGCAGTTCCCAACTTAGAAGGATGAAAGCTACCTGTCCTGCCACCACAGTGCATGCCACAAACCTTCCTAATGTAAAACAACTGGTCTGAAGCCCAAGTGCTTAATCCAAAAGACTTAGAATGATAGCTACACTTTAATCAAGTTACTACCAAGCAGTAATAAATACAATTGAATACTTTAGAGAATGCCTGGATTAGTGCTCAAGTTACACAAACAAAGCTAGATCCAGCAGGCCCGAATCCAGTCTATGCCACAGCAAACAAGGCACACCCACTTCAGTAAGAAGCAGTTCAGATATGCATGCACTATAAGCCTTCAACCAGAAATTCCCAGCTCAGAAGGGCAGAGTCCAGCCTCTCCTCCCACAAGAGTGCAGAACACGAACCCTCTTAATGTAAAATAACTGGCCTGAAAGCCCAAGTGCTTAAACCAGAATTAATACACATTTAGAATAACAGACACTGAGCCCTCAATCAGCAGTTCCCAACCTAGAAGGATGTAAGCTACCTGTTCTGCCACTACAGTGCAGACCACAAACCCTCTCAGTGCAAAAAAACTGGTCCGAAGCCCAAGTGTTTAAACCAAAAGGCTTAGAATAAGTTACACCAAGCAGTAATAAATACAATTGAGTACTTTTAAGATGATGCAAAAGTAAAAAAAAGTAGGTAGAAACACAAGTACAGTAAAAGCAGATGAAATTATTTATTTATTTATTTATTTTTTCTGAACAAGTGCTGAGATCAAAGAAACAGATTTGAGTGCTGAAACTAGAAAACTGGCTAGTTATAAAAAAAAACTACGCTAGAAGGCTTCCCTCCAACACAGAAGGGCTTGGGGGCTCAGAAGCCTACAAATAGTCTATACCACTTAACAGGAAAGGCAGGAAACAAGCTTATTTATTTATTTTTTTTCTGTTTCCCAGATGCTCTCTTTGTACACAGTAGGAGTGCCTGAAATCAGAATATGATCTCACTGCACTCAGTTGAGTGAGCAAATGAGATGGGCCGGAAGGAGTATCCAAACACAAATTTACAAGAGGGGCGGGCAGTTGCAAGGCCACTAAGATTAACACCAAAACAAAAACAGGGAGGGTGGGTGGGACTAACTGAAGAGCAGAGTGAAAACTTCCAGTTCAGTTAATATTCCTTCCACACAGTTAAAATCAATTTAAATACTGTATTTTTGAAAAAAAGAGCAGATAAAGGTACTTAAATTCTCTTATCGTCCAGTTGAATATAGCAAGTTCTTAGCCGCCAAAGCTGAGGTTTTAAGCAGAAAATATTTCACACTGTACCACTTAAATAGGCAAGGACAGGAAATCAAAGAATGTGACTACCCCCACACCTGTAATTACTAGCAAATAACAAAATTCAGCAAACACTGACTAACTTCCAGTTCAGCTAATATTCCTTCCACACAGTTAAAATCAATTTAAATACTGTATTTTTTGTAAAAAAAAGAGCAGATAAAGGTACTTAAATTCTCTTATACGTCCAGTTGAATATAGCAAGTTCTTAGCCGGCCAAAGCTGAGGTTTCTAAGCAGAAAATATTTCACACTGTGCCACTTAAATAGGCAAGGACAGGAAATCAAAGAATGTGACTACCCACACCTGTAATTACTAGCAAATAACAAAATTCAGCAAACACTGACTAACTTCCAGTTCAGCTAATATTCCTTCCACACAGTTAAAATCAATTTAAATACTGTATTTTTTGAAAAAAAGAGCAGATAAAGGTACTTAAATTCTCTTATACGTCCAGTTGAATATAGCAAGTTCTTAGCTGGCCAAAGCTGAGGTTTTTAAGCAGAAAATATTTCACACTGTACCACTTAAATAGGCAAGGACAGGAAATCAAAGAATGTGACTACCCCCACACCTGTAATTACTAGCAAATAACAAAATTCAGCAAACACTAACTTCCAGTTCAGCTAATATTCCTTCCACACAGTTAAAATCAATTTAAATACTGTATTTTTGGAAAAAAAAGAGCAGATAAAGGTACTTGAATTCTCTTATGCATCCAGTTGAATATAGCAAGTTCTTAGCTGGCCAAAGCTGAGGTTTTTAAGCAGAAAATATTTCACACTGTACCACTTAAATAGGCAAGGACAGGAAATCAAAAAATGTGACTACCCCCACACCTGTAATTACTAGCAAATAACAAAATTCAGCAAACACTGACTAACTTCCAGTTCAGCTAATATTCCTTCCACACAGTTAAAATCAATTTAAATACTGTATTTTTTTGAAAAAAAAAGAGCAGATAAAGGTACTTAAATTCTCTTATACTTCCAGTTGAATATAGCAAGTTCTTAGCCGGCCAAAGCTGAGGTTTTTAAGCTATATATACTTGTTCTTGTTCTTTACATTTACTTGTTTTTTACATTTTATATACTTGTTCTTTACATTTTATATACGTGTTCTTTACATTTTATATACTTGTTCTTTACATTTTATATACGTGTTCTTTACATTTTATATACTTGTTCTTTACATTTTATATACTTGTTCTTTACATTTTATATATGTGTTCTTTACATTTTATATACGTGTTCTTTACATTTTATATACTTGTTCTTTACATTTTATATACTTGTTCTTTACATTTTATATACGTGTTCTTTACATTTTATATGCGTGTTCTTTACATTTTATATACTTGTTCTTTACATTTTATATACGTGTTCTTTACATTTTATATACTTGTTCTTTACATTTTATATACGTGTTCTTTACATTTTATATACATCTTCTTTACATTTTATATACTTGTTCTTTACATTTTATATATGTGTTCTTTACATTTTATATACGTGTTCTTTACATTTTATATACTTGTTCTTTACATTTTATATACTTGTTCTTTACATTTTATATACTTGTTCTTTACATTTTATATACGTGTTCTTTACATTTTATATGCGTGTTCTTTACATTTTATATACTTGTTCTTTACATTTTATATACGTGTTCTTTACATTTTATATACTTGTTCTTTACATTTTATATACTTGTTCTTTACATTTTATATACGTGTTCTTTACATTTTATATACTTGTTCTTTACATTTTAAACCTACAATGGTTAACCTTCCTATTTTTGCTAGTTACTTCTAATATTTTTATTGTATTTCTATGGAATGCAGCTATTCAAGAGCATCTCTCATTTCCCAAATTTGAGCCATTTGTTAAAAATATGTTTTGTAATATAATTACGTTCTATATCACATGTATTGCAGCACTCCAAAATCCATTTTCTTCTTACTGTATTCTTAATACTTGTATTATTTCTAAGAAGTTCCTTATAGTTAAATAAAGTGGAATGAAACCACTAAATTTTCATGGTTGGTGCACTGCCTTTATTTCTCCTTTTGAAGTCTTATTGCAGCTGCCAGCAAGGTGTTTGTTTGTAGGTTTATTCTTAATACTATTCACATTTAAAGACCGCACTCTAAATTTTTCATATTCCCCTTTTCTTTAGATTCATGGTTTCTTAAGTTCCTAGCTAGTTACTAGGCTAGCTTATTTAGTAGGCCATTCTAAGCTTAGCCAATTTCCCTCCTAAAGGTGAGAATCGAACACTGTACCTTGTATCAGTCACTCAAGCATCTTAACCATTATACCAACCCCGGTCATTAACTGCATATATTCTTTTTCATCCTTTTTCTTTTGTACTTATCCTTTTAAATGTTATTTTCCTGTGTTTTACTCTTTTTGCCCAACAGAATTCTTTTTTCTTTTATTATTTCCCAGTTTATAACTTCACCACTTATTTTAGAACCTTCTCCTAGGTCCTCTTGTTTATTTTTTTCATCTATATTTTCTTCTGTTTCTACTACTTCTAACATTTTTCACTTTGTTCATTTTCATCTCTTGCATCTTCTTTTTCCTTATTCTTATTTTCATTTTTTGTACTTCATCCACAAATGTCCAATTTTGTTACATTTATAGGTTCATAGGTTAGTACTAAGCTAACTGCCCTTACGAGCCATTTTAAGCCTAGCCAATTATCCCTTGTAAGACTCAAACCCCAGACCTTGTGTTTATAAGGCAAACACCTTAACCATTAGGCCACCCTCCCTTATAACATTTCAATTCACATTGTTCACATCATGTCCTATTTTTCTACAAATATAACATTTTCTTTTGTCACAGTTACTTATCAAATGTCCCTTTTCCTCGAAAAACGTGTTTTGGGCTGTCCCCAGTATTTTTCACAACCCTATTCTCTTCCACATTTACCATACTTGCTATATGTATAATTTTTTTTCTTTTTCTATTTTTAACACAATTTTATGCTCCCATCTACCAGCAAGAGGTTCTCCAGTTTGCTTCTCGGCTGGAGCGCCTTCTGTGTGGAGTCTGCATGTCCTCCCCGCGGTCAAATGCCATTTAAAGACATGCAGGTAGGTGTGTGCATGAATGGGTGTGCCTTCTTTGAAAGTTGGGCATTGGGCTGGCACCTTGGCAATGTAAAAATCTACTGCCAATCATTAGCGGACCGGAGTTCTGCTGTGGCGACCCCTAACCAGGAAAAGCCAAAAGACATTAGTATTATGTTCCTATCTACAAGTCCATAAACCCCTTTTGTCATAAACTTTTGGAATGTCCAGGACTTCTTTACATAAAGTTTTTAAATGTCCTTTAAAAGTGTTACTATCTCTGTTCCAAATTGCACATGATTTTTTGTTTCCTTGTTAAATGCTTTTATGATATAAATATTCCATGGGTTACAGTCTTTCTTTTTTCATATTCTCCAAGAATATTTTCCATTGAAAAAGAAAACAGAACCAAATATAATGTCCTTTTGTTAATAAGAATAAATGCTCTTACCTCATGTGCTTTTACACCAAAAGGAGCTATTAAATTGACCCACACCTCATACCCATCCATTTCTTTCTGTTCTTTACTTTAAAGCCTTAGCATGCATGTCTGTTTATCACTTTCTTCTATCTTCTATTCCATTACTTCACTTTTGCCTTCTTTTACTTTCTCTACATATGTTTTCTTCTCCATCTCACCATTATTCTTAAGGATCATTTCTGCATCCTCCATAATGTCCCCACAGGAACCATCTTCTTTATTTTCTGGTTCACTCTGCATCACCATTTCTTTAAGTAAATCATTATGCAACCCTCCTGACTGGAAGGTTGTAATTATATATCCAGCATTTGCTGACTCATTCCCATCAAACAGATTTCTTTGAAACATTTTCTCAGAATCCTGCTTCCATTCTCTGTTGTCAGTATTTGCTTTCTCCTCTCCATCATCTCCTTCTTTCTCCATTTCCCTACATGTTTCCCCAGGCCACCTCTGTGCCTGGAACAGAAACAGGAAGGGATCCTCCAAAATGGGTCCCACTCACAACAACGAAGAAAAGGGGAAGTTCCCTGATGCCCTGGACAAATTTGCCCTAATAGCATAAATACCACCTTATGTCTCCCCTGAAAATAGGATACTAGCCAAGTGAGACTAGCCTCGTCAGCAAGGGATAAATACAAAAAAAATCCTTATTTGCCAGAAATGAAAGGCATGTGGAAACAGAAACTCTAATTTGTTTTAATTAAAATGACAGTTATTATTAGGTTCATAGTTTAGTACTAAGCTAACTGCCCTTGCGAGCCATTTTAAGCCTAGCCAATTATCCCTTGTGAGACTCAAACCCTGCACCTTGTGTTTGTAAGGCAAACACCTTAGCCATTAAGCCACCCTCCCTCATGTTTTCTAAAGTGATAAATATACCTGTCAACTGTCTAGACTTTCATAGAATGTCCACATTTTTGCATCATATTTTTTGCACTGTGCCCCATAAAATGTCTGTTTTTCTGACAAGTAGTTGACAGATGAAGTCACTATATAATGATAGACATTTGGATTTCAAACTTCACATCCTTCAGAGAACTGCATGGTAATTGAAAAATCTGTAACTTTCTAAGTAATATTAAAAATCTATCCTTGATTTTCGGCCTTTGTCCACTCATTATTTTTGGCTTTGTCAAGATTTCTTGTGTTAAGAGGTTGAGAGGTATGTCGATATGTTTAAGAATTTTAAATTACCCTGCCTATAAAAAAATGATAGTACGGCTTGTATTTTTTACATATCCACATGGACTATGTGTATAATGCAAGTGTGTATTAGAACATAATCTTTATATGGGGTGGGTTCATGAATCTGCTAATTTGTACTCAGAGGAGTCCTTTGTAATAGCATCATATGGTATTATTAGTATGAGAGTCAGTTCTTGGATTCTTAATATAGTTTAAATGTTCATATAATTTAGCCTCTTATTATGATAATTGAAAATGTATTTCATGCTGTGTAAAAACTGTATAAAGACTGCAGTTAAAACTTTCAGTTAAAAATGTTTTAACATCTTAAACTTAAATCTTTAAATGCTTTTGAAATTGATTTCATAAATACCTACATATTATCCTGCTATGCTGTGTGTGGTCTCTAGTTTGTTACAGCAACAATATTTTTTTTCTTTCTTTTCTTAAAAGATCTCAGCTAGCCAACAAATTTTCTTTGAATATGAGCTTAGGTACTCAACATTGATTTGTATGAGCTTAGTCTTAAAAAGTAGTTATAAAACTGATCAAAAACACCTCAGTCTGATTTTTGAATATATTCTTATAACCATATCCTTATAGAAGCACACATTACCAACAAGAGTTGTTTCCAAGTCTACCAAGACTAAATGAAGCACATATCACTCAGAAATTGCATGTTGGTATCCAGAACAGATCATACTTTACAAATATACCACCCAAACATGGCAGAACATTATAGCCCAGTGTCCCCACCACCAGTATAATGTCCCCAGTGGTTAGAGTGGACTATAAATCTGTTTCCTTTGAAATAAAAATAAAACCCCAGACGCCAGCTAACCCTAGAACTTTTAGGAATTATTCTAAGGCAAACGTCCTACTACTAAGTGACACCCAGGCTAAATTTCAAGTCCCCCAAACCCTGAGAACACCACTGCTTATGTAGAATTTCTCACGGAAACCCTGTAGAATTATGTTAAGGGCTGCCTAAAGACAGCTGTACCTATCCAGAATAAGGACACAACAAACTCAAAAACCAAGCCAACTTGGAGGAATCCTAATATCAGTAGGTTGTAACATAAAAGGAAGAAAATCATGGCACAAATTAGGAATTGCAGTATAAGGTAAGGTAAAAACTCCCCAATCAATCTTAATAAGCAACTCAAGAGTAGAATCAAGTCTATCAAAGGCAAATTTGAGGAAAAAATAGCTTCCCAGGCCAAGGATAATTACAAGGCATTCTTCAGTTATGTCTGAAACCTAAAGGCAATAAACAGCAATGTGTTGACCTAATTGTAAATGGAGCCACTTGTAATGACCAAGAAGATATCACAAATCTACTGAAAAATTTAGCTACAATTTTACCTCACTCTCTCTTCCAGACACTCCTCATGAAATACCCTAAACCTTAATTCCCCCAAGTATCAGTGGGGAACAGATCCTCAATGCTCTGTCCACAGCCAAGAACACTGCTTCGATGGGCCCTGATAATATCCCATGATACCTTCTTAATAGCATGAAGTATGGCCTATCTATGGTCAACTATGGTCAGGACTGTGCTAGACAGTCAAGAGGAGAAGGCTAACACCTGCATTACACCTCTAGCAACTCATAGCCCTTCAAAACCCACACCATCAACTCCCACACATAGCAACACTAAACCCACATATGCGGAGGCCCTTAACATTAACCTGCCCAAGTAACAAGGACCTCTGAAGCCGAAATGCAAACAAACACCATCACAACCAAAGTGACACATAGCTCACAACACCAGTGTGCCACCCAACAACAGCCCCTAAGGCAAGACAATGTACCCAACACTTTAGTCATAGGTGACTCTATAGTCAGGCACACTGATGTCCCACTCACCAGGCTGAACAAGGAGAAAATTACAGTCAGCTGCCTGTCGGGTGCCAGGATCCGCCACATAACACATGCACTCAAGTCACTCCACAACAAGTACAAATACGACTCTGTCATTGTCCATGCTGGAGTAAATGACTTGAGACGTATCTCCCTGGACTACATGAAAAGAGACATGGAAGAGCTCTTGGACCATGTGACCCAGGCAGGTATGACCCTAGCCCTGAGTAGCATCCTGCCTTCACCCAGAATGATACCACAGTATAAGGACAAAATAATTGACTTCAACAATTGGCTAAGCTTCTGGTGTCATTCAAAAGGGATCCAGTATTTGTCTGCCTGGAAAGACATGATCAACAAACCACGATGTTTTGCCAGAGATGGTCTGCACCTGTCACCCCTGGGATTCAGGTTACTGGCTAAAGCTCTTGCCACCCCTATAGTGCCTTTTTTAGGCATGGTCCAAAGGATAAAACCACCACCGTAACAGATACAAGCATGCAAAATCTGAAGGTAATGCTACTCAATGCTAGAAATCTAAACCTCAAAATGCATTCTCTCGAGACACTCCTAAAAATGGAGAACATCGATATCTGTGCAGTGACTGAGACCTGGTTCAAGGCTCCAGAGAGCACCCCTGCAATACCAGGCTACAATTCTTACCACACTTTTTGGCCACAAAACCATGACCGAAACACTAAAGGTGGAGGAGTGTCCATATTCACCAAGAATATTCACACCTCCAGGCTAGTTGCCCAACACAATGCATCTGAAATTCTCCATGTGTAACTAGCACTAGGTAAAACTGCAATCCAAATTGTAGCTTGCTACAGATCCCTCACCATACCCCAAGATTCTCACTACACCTTCCTAAACATACTGGAAAATATTAAGATACAACCAAACACCCTAATACTAGGTGATTTCAACTACCCTGCCATTAACTGGGAAAACTACTCGGGTACCAACTCCTTTTCCCAACGGTTCTTGGAATTCATAAATTCCAACGCCATGGATCAACTAATCCATTGTCCCAGCAGGGGCTCCAATATCCTAGACCAGGTCATTACCAACCTGGGAGATAGATGCTCCACACCAGTGGTCACCCCCTCATTGGTCAGGTCTGACCATAAGCAAATCACCCTTGACATCCACATCCAACCCCCACCCCCCAGTAAAGAAACCTCCTTAAAAAACTTCTCCAAAGCCAACTTCATGCTACTGAAGTCAGAAGTGGCAAACTTCACAACACCCACACAGACGGGATCTGGAAGTTTGACTGCAGAATCCTACACTAAGGCACTGTACGAGCACATCCAGTTTTGCATGAATCGTGCCATCCCAAATAGAACCAAGATGCTCTTCTCCAAAAAAAGGAAGCCAATCTGGTGGCCCCCTGCTATAAACAAATTATACACAGAAGGAAGAAACTGTTGCAGAAAAGAGGAAAATCCCAGGATGCAAAAACTCCCTCACCAGCCTCAGTAAGAAGTTGAGATCCCTCATAAAATCCTCAAAAGCTAGTTACGAAAATAAAATTGCCAAAGATTCCAAAGACAACCACAAGGCATTCTATAGTTATGTCAAGAATCTAAATGGCAATGCTCAGATCTGCTCTGAGCTAAAACATACTGATCCCAAGGATATTGCCAATATCCTGGCAGATCGATTTAGTGCCAACTTCACTCCCCTCTCACCTCCCATCTTAATACCAAAAGATTGCCAAATTCCGATAATCACAGCCACACAGGTAGAAACAGCACTCTCCAAAGCTAAGAATACAGCATCCGTGGGACCAGATGACATCCCAGGCTGTGTACTACATGAACTACAAAATGAAATGACATCCCACTTAAGTGTCATGTTTAATCATAGCCTCACCTCAGGCTTCGGGCCCACTGAGTGGCGCACAGCTACAGTTATCCCGATCCACAAGGGAGGATCCACCTTGGATCCCAGGAACTACCGTCCCATCAGTCTGACAAGTCTGATCTGCAAGGGCATGGAACGCATTATCATGGAACTTATAAACAAAGACATTGGCAACCTCCAAACACTGGACCCCAACCAGTTTGGGTTTGTGAAGGGCCGATCTTGTCTCCTGAATCTGATTGACTTCTTTGAATCGGTTTCCAGAGCTGTGGACAAGGGTAAAGAGGTCCACACAGCCTATCTGGACCTCACCAAGGCCTTTGACACCATCCCCCACTCTGGAATCATAGATAAACTTACTAAGCTGGGCATAAATCCCTACGTCACTCGATGGGTTGCCAACTGGCTTACTGACAGAATCCAGACTGTAAAAGTAGCCGACTTCAAATCCAGCTCCAGACAAGTAACACATGGAGTACCTCAGGGTTCAGTCCTGGGACCACTCTTGTTTGGCATCTACTTCTCTGAAGTACAGGCCAACACTAAGGAACTCTGGCTAACAAAATTTGCAGATGACTGCAAACTGGGAGCCATTATTGAATCCCCAAATGATGTGGATATTCTACAGAAGGGCCTTACAGAAACAGATGCCTAGTGCTAGAGCCATGGGCTCAAGCTTAATGCCAAGAAATGTATAGCATCCCCTTTGGAAAAAAACATGTACCCATTAACTACCACATATGTGGCAGGACATTAAACATCGAAAGTGTGATGAGAGACTTAGGGACACGAGTGGACAGTGGTCTCACTTTCGATAACCACATCGCCACAACAGTCAGGAAATCCTTCTACGTGGCACACCTCATCACTAAGGGCTTTTCATCCAGAAAAAAAAAGGTCATTGTCCCACTGTACTCATTCCTCATTAGACCCATTATAGAGTATAATGCCCCATTTGGTATGTACCTCACAAGACATCTGCAACAACTGGAAAGGCCACAGAAATACCTCACTAAAAGAATCACAGGCCTAAAGCAGATGCCATATGCTGACCATCTAAAAAACTCCAGCTATACTCTGTGGCATATCGTCTACTCAGAGGTGATCTCTGCTTAACATACAAGGTCAGGTCAAACCCTGAGCTGTTGAACATGCTCCACTTAACCAAACCCCAGTCCCTTAGAGCCACACGCTCCAGGGATCTAAACCTTATCATCACAATGAACAAAACATGCCGGAGAGATAGGTTCTTGACCCAGAGACTCCCCATACTCTGGAATAGACTGCCCATACATGTCAAGCAGAGCACCTCATTGGCCCTCTTCAAAAGGAACCTTGATGATTGGATGGGAGATAGGAAATTCACCCTGGGGATCATGTCAGTTGCCCTGCTAGACAGGGGCCCAGAGAAGTAAATATTGTGGGAAAAAATTTCCAGGGAATTGTTATGGCTAGGCTTGCATAGGCCTTATGGCTGATAGCCTAGTACCAACCTATGAACCTATGAACCTATGAACCTATCAAGGCCACTAGAATCACTATTGAGCCACATCCTTCAGGCAGGCTTCACACTAAGTGAACGGAGAACTGCAACTGGCATCCCTCTGTATGAGAGACAGTCACTAAAGGAGTCTTTCAATGCTTGGTGCAGAAGTCACTCTTTTTTGTCATCTGCTTTTTTGATGTCAGAGTCAATATTAAGGGTCTCTGGTTGACCAAGTTTGCAGATGTTTGCAAATTAGGTGCAGTCATAGAATTTGCCACTGGCACAATTAATGTCCAAGAAGGCCTGTAATAACTGGTGGAAGAGAGCCACAGTCTAAAACTGAATGACAAGAAATGCCTAATAATATCCTTTGGGGAGAAGGCTATCCCAAGGAACTACCACATTGACAGTACGTCTCTCATCATGTGTCTTTGGTAGTAAGGAAATCATTCTTAAGTGCCCGTCTTATAAGCAAGGGTATGGCATCTAGGTCCAAGGATGTCATTGTTCAGCTGCACTCAGCCTTATCAGAGCAGTCACTGAGTACAGCTCCCCCTTTGGCCTGTACCTGACCAGACATATGCAACAACTGCAGCATCCACAGAGGTTCCTTACAAAAAGAATATAGCCTAAACAGCATGGGCTATACTGACTGCCTCACTGCCTTATCCCTGTACTCAGTCTCTTACAGATTACTGAGAGGTGATCTATGCCTGGCATACAATACATTCTATCTGATGGACCTCTTGCATAGTCACAAAACAAATAGCATCAGAATTACCTGATCTAGGGACCTAAACTATGTCTGAAACATAAATTGGACATGTTGGAAAAACAGGTATGTACCTCAGAGATACCCCTTCTTTGGAATATACAAATATATATAAATGCGGCTTATGATGTTATTAAATATGCTCATCGGGGATGTAAAACTAAAACATCATTGATTTTTTTCTCTATGATGACCACCTTCTCCAGATCCACATACATTTATTAGTAAACACAGCTAGTATCCCCTGTCTTATTAACAGATGCTTTCTGTCGACAGTGGACAAACATTCCTGCAAGTTGACTTTCTAATTTTGTAAGAATTGTGCTGTTCTCATGGGTGTAAGTTTAATTTAAAAGTTTGGGGACAACAGTCAGGCATAAGTAGTGGCAAAAAGTATTTTAATAGCCTTTAAAAATGTAATATGTTTGTGGTAAAATACTATTAAATATAATAACATATTTTACTAGACAGCCAGAGCCAGATCATTACTATTATTATAATTTAAACAAATAATTAATTTGGGTGGCCACGGTGGTGCAGCAGTTAGCATTGCCACCTCACAGCAAGAGGTTCTCAGTTTGATTCTCAGCTGGTGTGCCTTCTGTGCAGTGTCTGCATGTCCTCCCTGTGGTCATGTGGGTTTCTTCTGGGTGCTCGGGTTTCTACCACATCCCAAAGACATGCAGTAGGTGAATTGGACACTCCAAATTGGCCCTAGGTGTGAGTGTGTGTGTGTGCCTTCTGTGGAAGGTTGGGTGCCAGGCTGGCAACTTGACACCATAAAACTCCACTGCCAATCATGAGCAGACAGATGATCTGCTGTGGCGACCCCTAACCGGGAAAAGTCGGAAGAAGAAGAAACAAATAATTGTTTTAGTTCATCCATAATTATAGTGGATATAATGGCATGCTAGTATTTACCGGTGCAAACATCACTGCTATTGCCACTGTTGAATGTGAAAAACACTCATTTTGAATAAGATCACTGGTGGGAACATTTCCACTTCCCGGAGATGATGAAAAAAGTTAAGTAAAGGGTGGAAAGGTAAAGCTACCTGCACAGATGATGTGCAGGAAAGCCCCAAACAGGTGAATGCAGGATCAAAGTCTACTTTGAATTCACTTTTATCATCACTGATGTTCACAGTCATGCCAAGGAAGTCAGTTAGTATATAATGTCATGAGACTCACTCCTCAGTGGTATAACAGACACTATATCAATAAGACAGCTGTCTTTGCATGATTCACGCTGCATACAAAACACACGTTACTGGATTCTCAGAATTCATCCATTCATCTGTCCATGGAAATCTCAGTTAATGAATATATTGCCATCTTTAAAGATCTACCCAGTCATATAGTCTGAAATTGCCTGTTACTGTGTCTTATCCATAGCATATTCCTTCCCTTCCTAATGGAGCTAGAGAGGCTAAGGGTTCCTTAGAAAGCCCCCTTTGATCTGCACAATCCAAACTGATGGTCAGTAAAGATCAATGACAACACCATCCATTCTTGACAGTTATCTTTAGCATCACAGATGACAGAACATCTTGGATAAGACTGAAAAAGTTGTCATGTTCAGATCTGTCTGTGAGTATTTTTATTTATTTATTTATTTGCAGTTGGTTTACCAGGATAGTCCATTGGGCCATTTGAACCCGTTTTCAATGGAGTCCTGGGGAGAAAAGCTCCAATAGCAATCTAGGTTACAATAGTTTAAAGATTATATTTATACAAGGGTTGCAGTTTTGAGCAAGACATTTACAATTAATACAGTAAACATTGCAAATAATACACACTAGTGATGAGGTTGGAGTTAAAACTGACTGGCAATGGAACATTGCATTGTACAGCTGAGAGGCATTTCTTCTTAGAAACATACAGTTCATAGTTACAGTCTGATTCATTGTTTACAAATCGCATATAAGTAGTAACAGTCTGATGCATTATTTACAACTAACATATAGTACTGGAATATAAGTATATGGAGAGATGATAGAAGGAGAAAGTTTTTGATGAGAATAAGATCGAAAGAGAAGAGAGAAAGAGAGAGAAGGAATCTAAGGCATGGAATGAAGGGAACAGGAGTTTGATATCATTTGTTATGTGGGGAGAAAGCAGGAGCATTCCCATTGGGATATTAGGTGTGAGTGAAGAGATTTTTTGAAAGAGTAATGGTTAGAAGTGGTACGAATGGAAGGTGGTAGGGTTTATAAAGTATGCTTTAAAAATCCACTGTCTTACCTGAGTTCCAGGATATAAGCTGTATGCATTCAGGAAGGAGACACTCAGTGTGCATACTAGGTCATTTGCAATTTCCAAATAGATATTTTTGCAATGTAAGTGCATACACAGCTGGAGATTATGCAGTTAAAAATGATAAACATACTGTTAAAAATGGAAGATATTTTAGACGGCAAAGTAAGGAAAACAATAGAGACAGTATGATTCTAGTTATTTAGTTATTATCTGAGTTTTCCATTAGAAGAGTGAAGGGATAGACTGATGAAATATTGCAACATATCTTTATAAACACTTAAAAATAGAAGAATATGGATCACACATTGTATGCCAATCCAGTACTAGCCACTCAGTAGTGTAACAAATTGCTGTAAGTTATTTGGTCTAGTTGACTAGTGTCAGCAAAAAATGGGCATGGGTATTTGGTGGTGATAAGTGGGTTGAGGAGACAGCCTACTCTGACCTACATCAAGGACTCTTCCTATTGGAGGAAGGAGTCTATGTGCCTCTACTGGCCAGTGTGCGCCCACCATACAAAAGTCAAGTGGCTGAAGGTCAATACACTACTGGTTAGTTGGTGTCAAGTTGCCCTTCTTGGATTACCTGTGATACATGTGAGAGCTGCAAAACTATAAAATAAGTACATATATTGTTTTGCAAGTTCTTTTTGTTGGTTTTTGATTCAAGTGTATTTACCTGTCCAACACATTGTGATGGTTTTAGTATTTATATATTTATTTTAAAGTTCTTTTTAAAAAAGTGTGCATGTTTTTATCTATTTTCATCTGTATTTGTGGCAAGTTGGTAGGCTGTCACGAACATTTTAGTTATAGGATTTAACTGGTGTCAATTAAACAATTGTTTTAATTATTAATTAAATTGGGAGGGGTATATAAGCAGGCACAGCCTTCATTCATTCATTTTACATATCTAGAAGTCTGGTGGACGAAAACGCTTTGTATTGTGTGGCGTTTATGTGATTAAACCTGCTGCTGCTTACACCTACAGGCTCATGTTTTATTATTACCTCCTGCCTCTTTGGGTGCCTGTTGTGATTTTTCTGGTTCTTGGTTCTGTGGCACCCTTTCCTTGGAGTTTTTGGATTATTTGTTACATGGAGGTGTCTGAGGTGGAGGCTAGCTTCCAGGATGGGGAAGCAGTTCAAGGTATTGACCTGGATTTGTGCCTGTCTCGTGTGGAGGGGCAGCTTACCCAATTGATTTTGCTTATGACTGGTAACTCTCAGCGAGGTAAAGACAATTCTTTTGATATCAACTCTATGAGGTCTACCCACAGGAAGGATTGCATTTCCACTCCTGCATGCAATCAGGAAGCCGATTTGGATCGCAGACAGACTGATGTGCCTGTAGAGGAAGTGACGGCAACTTCTTCCGGTTTGCCGCTGAGGGGCACTAGAAGTGAGGCGGCATTACAGAAGGGAGCTGCAACTAAATTTTGTTACAATCATTTGGCATTGAATTCTCAGGACCAAGGTCTGAATGGACAGTCCTCCCTTTTATAGAAACATGGTGTTCAGGGACATGCTCCTGTGGGAATGACTGATAGTATGGCTAATGGCGACAATGGAGTGCGCAAGTGGATGGATACTTCATCTTTGGCTTCATGGCTATTTAGTTACAAGTCTTTTTCCAGTCACCAAGGTACTGATAATAACTTTATATTTAATGACCGGGATGCTGAGAAAGACAGTAAAGTGTCTTATAGAGGCAATATTAAAAAACTCACTGATTTAGTTTACAAACATAAAACGCTGGGTATTGACATTTGTTACTTGCATGACTGTATCAAAAGGGGTATAGTACCCAAAGGATTGTGTTTTCATAAGTTTCCGAACAATGTAGTGGAAGGCTCCCCCTTTCACGAAGAATTGTTGAGTATTTTGGACCGTAGTGGTTTTGAAGTCATGAAAGCCATTATTAAAGAAAATGAAGGGATTATGGGGCAAGTATATCAGGAGATAGAATACATTAATGAAGTAGTGACTAATGATGTTTTCTGTTGAAAATGAGAAGAGAAAATATTTTATTATTAACAACAGGTGGAAGAAAAATGTCATGTTATTTTTAAAAGGAAGTGTGTCAAAATAGATAGGGATTTGAGGGATTACAGACAGAAAAAAGCATACCCGTACCCCAAGAATGGAAAATTTGGTCGAAAAAATAATAACATTTTTTTTGATAAATCTGGACCACAACACAGTACTTATTCCTCTTCTTTTCCACCAGGGGGATACAATGCCTGGGACTCTATGGACCATAGAGTGATCTACAGTGATTCAGGGATGGGGGAACATCAGGATTTAAACAATACTGAATTCCCTGAGCTTAGGAGATCAGATAGGTTAAGGCACAAATCCCCTGTGCGGTATTTTTACAGGGGTCCCCCAAATGGCACGAGATAAATAAGAGTGGTAGCCAGGAAGGGGGACTAGCCAATATGTTGGACCAATGGAGTACAGGGAATATTACTGTGGATGGACCATGTCACACCCTACATGACTTTAAAATGTACAATTACAGCAGTGAGGAGATTGACAGGAAACATTTTCTTTTATTTTCAAAAGGTTTTAAATTTATCCCCTCTACAGGGGGTAATTTAGTGGACAGCTTAATAGACTTGAGGATTTTTCTATGGAAAAAGAATTTAGACATTATGTTTCAGGGGCAACAGGATGGTGGTACTAATAGTGGTATTAGAAGACCTAGTACCTATAATCCCCCTATACACCCCTAGCTAAAAAAATTTGAAAGGGAGGTTGAAGAAGAAATCAGGAACATTTACAGGGTTGGATGGCATGGTAAATTTAACATGACTAGAGAAGAAAAGTTACTTCTCAAATCCATTCAAGAAAACAGATACCTGAGGGTGATGCAACCCGACAAAGGTGGAGGGGTGGTCTTCATGGACAGTATTTTGTATTCCAGTAAGATGATGGATATGTTTAATGATACCAATAGGTATGTTAGGGTATCCAAGAATGAGATTAACTTAGCAGACCGTAAGACTGATTTGGTTTTACAGGACATGCTGAATGACAGTTTTATAAACCAGGACACTTTTAAGTATCTCAGTGTGGACAGACCCCATATTCCTGCTATTTTCTGGATACCCAAGGTACATAAAAGTGTGGAGGATCCACCCCTGAGACCCATTGTGGCAGCCAATTGTTCTAAACCCCATCCTTTGGCCAAATTTCTGGATATAAAATTAAAAGATATTTGGGTTAGGGCCAATGGTATACTTAAGGACTCCTGGGAATTTTTGAGAAGCATTAATAGTAACATGTGTTCTGGTTCCTTAATATTTGTAACCCTTGATATTCAGGATTTATTTAATGCGATTCCACATTCTACAGGGTCAGAGTGGTTCCAGGATGCCATTCACCAACATGGAAAACTTGACCACAATACTTTTCTGGTTTATACAGAGTTGATGGATTTGGTATTGAAACACAACTTTATATTTTTTGAGGGTGAGTTGTTTAAACAGATCCAGGGAGTGGCCATGGGAGCAAGTTGTGCCCCTACTTATGCCAACATTGTGCTCGTGGTATGGGAAGAGAAGTTTGTGTTCCAGTCTGAATATGCACAATACTGGGTATATTACAAACGTTACCTGGATGATATTTGCATTTTTTGGAAAGGTAGTATGGAAAAGTTAACATAATTCATAGACTATCTAAACCATACCACTAATTTTTTGAAATTTACTTCCCATATTACACAAGTCTATATGAACTTTCTGGACGTCACTATTAAAAAAGACATCCTAGGGCAGCAGTTTACATCTAATGTATATAGAATTGAAACTTTTTCTAACTCATACTTATATTTCACTAGTTCCCATCCATTTAAACAGAAGAGAAGTATTATCAAGGGACAATTTGTCCGTAGTTGTAGGATGACCTCTTTGGACTCGGACTTCGAAGACGAAAGTCAGAGAGTCAAAGAAATGTTTATATCTAGGAAGTATCCTAACTATTTAATTGAGGAGGTTTTGGAGGAAGTAAAGAATGGGAGAAAGGATAGGTTTGCCCCTATTTTGGGAACAGGAGATACCAGTGTGATAGTACCAATAAATGTGCAGGGTACCACACAACAACCAGGGGTGACGTTACCAGGGATGAAATCAAGACACCTTGGGGGTAACTATGTGATGTTTTATAATCAGAATACCTCTAGGGTTAAAAACATTATTACTCAACACTGGAGCAGGTTTAGGTGTTATTCAGAGTTGGACGTTTTGTTTACCAACACCCTAGGATTCACATATAAAAAAGGCAGGAACCTCAAGGATTTGCTGGAGCATAATGGTTCTATTGTTTCATGTAAGAAATTGTGAACCTACAAATGTGGGGCATGTGCCCAATGTCCATATATATTTAGACAGGATTCTGTACACATCCTGTCAAGAAACTATCAGATTCAGAGTAGTAGTTTTTCCAATTGTAATAGTGAAGGCTTGATTTATTTAGCCCTATGCAAAACCTGTGGTGCATTTTACATTGGAAAAAATACTCGTAAACTCAGAAGGAGGATTTATGAGCACTTATATGCTATTAGAGTTGAAGACATTAACAATGCCTTGTTTAAACATACACTGACATGTCCCAAAGCAAAATGGGGCTTCTTTGTTGTAGAGAAGGTTCAATGTGATGTGGGGGGGGGGGGCAGTGGGAAAATAGGATAGAGGTGAGAGAAATATTTTGGCAGTTGTTATTGGAAGTCAATAGATTCCCAGGGCTGAATGAATACATATCCATTGCTCCTATTTTTAAAAATGAGAGCTGCAAAACTATAAAATAAGTACATATATTGTTTTGCAAGTTCTTTTTGTTGGTTTTTGATTCAAGTTTATTTATCTGTCCAACACATTGTGATGGTTTTAGTATTTATATATTTATTTTAAAGTTCTTTTTAAAAAAAACTTGCATGTTTTTATCTATTTTCATCTGTATTTGTGGTAAGTTGGTAGGTTGTCATGAACATTTTAGTTGTAGGATTTAATTGGTGTTAATTTCTCGGAGGTACAGGCCAACATGGAAGGACTGTGGCTGACCAAGTTCGCAGATGACTGCAAACTGGGTGCCATAATAGACTCTCCAGGTGTATCATCCCTTTGGCAAAAAAAAAGTGCCACAACAAATTACCATACAGGTGGTAATCCATTAAGTACAGAGAAGTAATTAGGGACTACAATGCCCTTTTGGGATGTACCTTACCAGACACTCAGAGGCGGATCTGTGCCTGACGAGCAAAGCCATGTCCAACCCAGAATTAATGAGGTTTACCCCAGGTATCACCTGTGTGTCACTGTTAGACAGAGGCACAGTATACTAACCTAAAAAAAAAAGCAAGCAAAATTAAAAAATTAAAATGGGTGGTGTAAAAACACACACACCTCTGGCTAGGAATAAATGCCCTAGGGCAGATAGCCTAGTATGAACCTATGAACCTATGAATTAAACAATTGTTTTCATTATTAATTCAATTGGGAGGGGTATATAAGCAGGCACAGCCTTCATTCTTTCATTTTCCATCTGAGGAAGTTTGGTGGATGAAAACGCTTTGTATTGTGTGGCGTTTATGTGATTAAACCTGCTGCTGCTTACACCTACAGGTTTGTGTTTTATTATTGCCTCCTGCCTCTTTGGGTGCCTGTTGTGGTTTTACTAATGAACTGAGGATTGCCATACTGAATTTACATTCACTGATAGAATGTAGTATGGAAGTGGAAGACACAATGGTAAGGAAAAGATATGTGGAGCAAAGCTGTTTGAGATCCAAACTCTACTTCTGAGGAAGAGGATAGATCAGAAATGGTGTGAGAAGTGTGACGAGGAATAGTCTTCTGAGGGTAGCAGAGGAAGGCATCACAATTAGGGATTGACTCATGAGAAAAAGATTCCAAAGTAAAGATGAGGCACTATTCAATATCTCTACCTATATTCCACATCAGATCCGTGGTGGCAAGCAAATGAGTGCATTCAGGCAGCAGAGGAGAGCCTACTATGTAAACCAGGACAACAATAGTTGGTGTTGATAATTGGGACAAGAATGCACATATTGGGACAAACAGAACAAGCCATGAGGACTGCCTGGGTCCATGTGGGTGGGGCAATAGGAATAAAAAAGACAGGCCATTATAGTCTTTTATCTAGCAAATAGATTGATGGTGGTGAACACATGGTTCAGCAAGAAAGACAGTCACAAGATTGCATACAAGAGTGTTTGACATGCAACTCAAGTAGACTTCCTCCTAGTAATAAAAGAGCATTGGGGAAGTACCTGGGATTCCAAAATTACCTTAGTGAAACAGTCATCTCACAACATAAGTCACTGGTGGCCACCACCAATTGCAAGCAGTGGTCAGAGAAGGCTGAACGTTCAACGCAAACAAGGCCAAAAACCTGGAACTTGACTGGACTAAAAGCACAAGAGTTCAAGAAAATACTCAGGGCTCTAGCACCTCAGAAAGAAGAAACAGGAGGAGTTGAAGAAGAAAGGCTGCATAGCAAAACAAAATGTGTGAGGACTACAGAACAAATATCTGGCTGAGCCAGCTATGGAAATTTAGTAAATAACAAGGAAAGCTGGTTGCGGAATGCAGAAGTCCAGGAAGTTATCAAAAGAAAAAGGAGTACAGGAAAAACTGGGAGACTGAAAAGATGGACTAGGCTAAGAAAGAATACTGTTTAAATAGCAAAAAGGTTAAAAGATCAGTTGCAACAGCAAAGGGTAAGGTGTGCAAGAAACTCTACCATATTCTTGAAAGTGACTTAGCAGATGGTACAAAGAAACTTTATCAGGTTACAAGGTAAATGTCTACAGGGCATCAAAGGCAGATGGAAGGATTCATTCTAGCAGCTCCTGAATGTAGAAATGAAGCAAAATCCACAGAAGCTAAATGCTGTAATGAAAGAGAAAGAAGAGTCTTGAAGAAGTAAGGAACGCTTTAAGGAAAATGAAGCCAGGGAAAGCAGGTGGGCTCAGATGATGATTTCCCATCTGTCTCTTTCTTTATTCAGGACCACTGTCCTACCTTCTTCAACACTCATGCCTGACTGCCACCTGTCTTCTGTCACACAATCCATGGATAGCATCATTTTCTCTTGCCTTCTTCCTGTCTGTCCCAAAGCTTCTTTACCAGATTGTGTTCTGCTTTTCTGCACATGTCCCCGAACCACTATAATCTGTTCTCTTTGACCTTTTCTGCAAGTGGAGCTATTGTGGCTTTTGCTGTTACCTCCTCATTTCTTCATCTGTCTCACAATGCTCATCCTACCAGCCATCTCAGGCACTTAATTTCCTTAACCTCTAGCTTCCCCCACTGCTTTGCCTTTACTGCCCAGGTTTCTGTACCATACAGTAGTGCTGTTCACACCACTGTGTTCTATACCTTACCTTTCAACCTCTTTGGCATTTTTCTGTCATATACTACCCCTATCACTCTGTGCCAGTTGGGTGCAACCCTTCTGATTCTAGATTTGACCTCTTCATTCAGACTTTCCTTCTCCTCAACCATCTCTTCCAGAAGACCGGGAATCTGTGCCACTATTTTTCCTTCTGTCTCAGTTTCCATCTTCTGCAGATTTCCTGCATTTTGCTGCCATTACAACTGTCTTATCTGTACTCAGTTGCATCCCATGTGCCTTTAGTTTTGCATTCCATTCCCCTACCCTTTGCTGAAGTTCTTACTGCAAGTCTACCTGTAATGCCAAATCGTATGCATACAGCAACTTTGCCAATCACTCCCCTCTGACCTGTTTGCTAATGTAGTCCATCACTAGTAAGAACAGCAGTGGACTCAGAGCTGAACCTTAATGTACAGCTACTCCCACTAGGAACCGCTTTGTGAGACCGAACATTGGTTGCACTTGAGCCATTGGGTTCTTGCACATAACCTACACTAATTCTACCAATGTTTCTGGGATTTTGAAACACCACATTACTGCCTAAATCAGCTTTCTTGGGACCTTGTTATATGCTTTCTCCATGTCTAAGAATGCCCAGTTGGACTCTTTCTTCATCTCTAGCTTCTTCTCAACTATCGGTCTCACTACAAACATTGGGTCAGTTGTGCTGCATCCTGATCTGAATCTGAAGTGCTCATCTCCCATCTTACTTGCAAGAACAATGGGGACCTTCATAAAGGTACCACTTTTTGTATTCATCAACAGCCCTTGCATGGTGCTCTAGTACAAAGATGTGCATGACCACATAGGGTGGCTCTGTGGTCATGCTGAATGCTAATGACGCAGTCCAGGAGACAGGTATATTCCACCTCCAGGAAGATGTCTCTATGCTGAATGATTCAAGAATTTGCTTGGCCGTGTAGATCACCAGAGCTGGCCCCACAACATCATGGTAGCCGTGTTCATCTACTGAACATGGAGGAATTATGAGGATTGGGAAGAAACTGGATACCAGGGTTACATTAAACATGGGTGTTGTACAAGCACCAACAGCAGTCAGCAGTACAGGAACTGGGGGTCGCTAAACACCATGGCAACTACAATTGTGTCATAATGGTACTTCAACTATTACAGGGATTGGGGTGGTTGGGACATACTAACTACCAGGCATACAGGACATGTGACATAACAGCAACCCAGCTTGTACGAGAATCAATGATAGGGTGCCATTAGACACAAGGAGGGCAAGTCACATTAGGGACAGGTCCAGGAATGTGGTGTGTGTATGTTTTAACATGTACATGTGTATGGTGGAGAGTGACTGGGGGGATGGCAATGCCTACACAATCATCAGCTAACTATCATGCTATGATCTGCACATTTCAGTAGTAACTACAATTTAGAGGCATGCAAATTAACTGATAATGAAGTATTTCCTCCTTGTTGCAAACATGTTTCAGAATCACAAAATACCGCATTGTGGAAGCAAAGCCTTTTTAGCATGAGTCATGTGGCTTGCACTAGGCCCTTTTATAAATTCCTGGCCATATTCAATGCACTTTATAATAAGAAGCAGAAAAAATATAACATATTTGCATTAACTACCAAGATTACAAAATATAAAACAGTTTGCAAAGTCTCTTACCAGTTCAGAAACTGTTTTTTTTTTAAGTTCCATTTGAATACATTCTAAAAGTTTAATTCAGTTTGAATAAATACAGAAATTTTCCTACAGTTTTAACAAAATGGTAAATTGTTTTATATGTAAGGGGGGAACGTAATAAAACCTACATGTTTTTTTTTTCCATGTAGGCATCTCGCCACACTGCTAACACGGCTGCAAACATTTTTAGATTCAGTAAACACTGCTGAGCAGCGTGCACAAGTGCTCCAACATGTAAACTTCCGTGGCATGCAAATCACCTCATAAGCAGGATAATCTCATGCAATTGAGACAGGTAGAGCAGTCCAGCAACCAGATAGATAGCTCTTCAGACCCCGTGTCAGTGTCCGTAGTGTACATGTAAAAATTCCATGTACTGGAATATAGACAGACAAAAGGGGCTGTAAAAATGTAGATAGATGGACAGAAATGGCATAGCACATACAGATATGAGTGAAACTATCCTCTGTGTGCCTGACAATTAAAGGAAATAAGTTAAATTAAATTTATTTTTTTTAATAATCTGGGCATGTTTGTGCTGTCTGCTGCAGTGTCCAAACATGCTTTATAAAAAAATTAAAAAAAAAGTGGAAAAAAACAAAATTAATACAATGTGACAGAAATGTATTACAAGACCCTGTGTGGAGTATCTGCAGTGGTGCATTGGTGCTGCTGCTAACGTGGTACTGCTGTGAAGCATGTAGTTTCCAAGCCATGAGCACGGATCCCTATGCCAATGAGGTGGAGTTACTGAATAGCACAAAGGGGTGATCGTATCTGCATATCTATGTTTACAGAGGAGGTAGCTGACATCAGTGGATGCTGTGTCCAATGACTTCTAAGTTTATTTCAGCCTGTTTGCATGGTGCGCATCACTGCTGAGCATATCCTTGCAGGGGTCTGTATCCACTCACTTCTAAGCTTTGTTTAGCTAAGGGGAGTGTGTTTCAGCACCACTCTGCTGAACATGGAAGTCTGTGGGGTATGTACACTGACTGCTAAGCCTTGTTTACTTGCGGAGAGCGCATTCATGTGCCGCGCCACAATGCTGATTGTATCTAAAACCCAGTGACATATTAATTAGTTTCGGCCTCTGTTTAACTTAAACTAGGGCAATTAAATGATGTTAATGATATACTAGGCAGGTGGAATGCATCATAATTAACCAATCACACAGTCAGCATCTACAGCAGAGCACTATTAAGTATGCATACATCTTACAATTTGATTTTTCCCCCATACTCTACACCATTGGAGTACAGACTTGCGAACTTTAACTGAGAGAATGCTAGGGGCTGCTGCAGGTCTGCTACATCTGTATGCGCTAGATGCTGAGGTCAGTGCCGATGCTGCTGCTAACAATAGGCCTAGATGGGTCTATATTAGATAATCAAACTTTCAAAAGTTCAACTGTCATGTAGTCGACACCATATGATCGAATTTTTGAAAGTTTGAACATTTTAATGGAGATCTACATACAGTGCAGAATGGGAAGATTTCCCTTTTCTGCACTGTAATGCGATCTCTGAGTTGGCATACTAAAAGAGCGAGGAGTGTGGGGTGCACAGCCTCAGACGTAGGGGGTGCAGGGGGGCTTTCCCCCCAGCTTAAAATGTTCAGGTAGATTATTTGTGTAGTTTATTTTTTTTTTATTAGATATTCGAACTTTAAAAAGTTTGATCATATGTTGTCAACCATATGACAGTCGAACTTTTGAAAGTTTGATTATCTAATATAGACCCGCCTAGACAGAGAAGGAGAAGAGTGTTCAGGCCCAGGGTAACTTTCCAGGGGCTACATGAGCTGGAGATTATAGAGCACTACAGGGTGGACAGGGACATACTACAAGAACTCACTTAGCTCTGCCACCCTCATCTCAGACCCAGACCTAACAGAGGGGAGCCCATCCCACTGGAAGCAAAGGTAACTGTAGCCCTTAGGATACTAGCTACAGGTACTTTCCAAAGACCAACTAGAGGCATCATGGGCTCTCACAGGCATCTGATTGCAGGGTACTCCATCAGTTCCTGGATGCCATGATACCACATGCCAGTGAGCACATTACTTTTCACCTCACTACTGAAGCGAGGGACAGCAATATGCATCACTTCTACCATGTAGCACACTAACCTGAGGTAGTGGGTGCCATAGATTGCACTCATGTACACATCAAGTCACCACCCAGTGAGGAGGGTAGAATCTACGTCATCTGCAAGGGGTACCACTCCATCTACTGCCAGGTCATGTGCAATGCCCAGGGCATTAGTATGAATGTGTGTGTGCCAGCCTTGGCAGTTATCACAACTCCCATATCTGGCATGCATCACAGCTGTACCAGATGTTTGCTAGGGGGCATCCCACATGGCCGTTTACTGGAGGATGCTGGCTACACACTGGAACTGTGGATAATGACACCCATCAGAAATGCACACACACCCACTGAAGAATGCCATAATGAGGCACATACACAAACTAAGAACATCATAGAGTGTGTGTTTGGGCTTCTGAAGTCACGGATTCAGTGACTCGATATATCTGGTGGAGCACTGCAGTACTTTCCAGCCACATGGGCCCATATGTTCACAGTATGTGTCATGCTACCACAATATTATCCTGTGGAAACAGCTGCAGCAGGATTAGGAAGGGGAAGGGATCCACAGCCCCACACCAGTGCCTACGTCTCCACAACCACAATCACAGGAGGACTCAGAGAAGGAACCCCCTGATGATGGCCCTAAAGGCAAATGTCAGCATGCCCAGAATGCCCTGGCTTTGGCTAAGTGACAATGCATAGCACATTCACTGACAATCTAGGGCCCTAGGGACTGACACCTTACTCCAACTCACATAGATATAGTAAAACTATTGATGCCAGACAACCCACACAACCTGTACCTGTCCATGTATTGGCTGTGTACTGCTTGCATCACATAGAGTCATCCCTGAACTACAGTCCTGTCAACTGCTGCATTCTCAAGGTAAGTCCCTAACCTACACACTACTTGCAAGGATTACATTAATACAGCATTGTATGTATGGATCTGCTGCATTTATGCAAGGAAATATTGTGGGCTATGTGGACAGAAGTAACATCCACATGGGACTACAGATGCCCAGTCCAGTAGTATGTGTTCCCTAATAATCACTAGGCCTCGTGGTTGGAATATGCACTACATCAGGCAAAGGAGTTTTTAAACAGTGGAGTCACATAATATTTGGACTACTGTCTATCCCAGCAGAACATGTGCTGTTGATCCCCCACCCCCAACACAGCAGTGTTCCCATATAACTGCTTTAACAGTAAGTCAGCAATGGTATGTCAACAGACCAGGTAATCTCAGGGCTGTAACACAACTCGATCACACTCTGACAGCCTGTGTGGCTCAGTGGACTAGGGAAGTTAGCATGAGTGATGGTGTTGATGCTTCTAATCTGGATGTAGGCACTTCTGTTGCATGTGAGGCATTATTATGTTGGTGTTTTCACAGCCTGTTAGTCTGTGCGTGGTGTAACATTATGAACCTCAGTCACATATTAAGTACAGCAGAAAGCTGGGGAATGCCACGGACAGTTAAATGAAGTTCAGTACTATAGAAACAAGGACAGATGTCAATGTCTGTAACATATCTCAACCTCTTAGTACAAAAAGTCTGTTCAACGTCTGACAAAATGGGGAGGGCAAAGGGCCACAAATAGGAGTATATGTTAAATACCGTTCTCATAAATGTAAACAGTTGCTAAAATAATAGAGGGTGTGTTTCAACACACCATTTTCTGAAAGATTTGAAGTCAGACACTCAAAAGTATGTCACTATTTAGTGACTTCAGTCCTAAGTTCATCCACGTGATTTGTCAGAAAAAGCACATATTTTATGAGGAACAGACCATGCGCCAAAACTCTGGACATTCTGCGAAACTCTGGACATTTGAGAGGTATAGTCTGTAACACATAAAATCCCGGACTGGAGTACAGGTAAGTGTGGCCTGGAGTCACTGTATAAGTACTGACATTGACACTGGGGATGCCCAAACACTTTGTTAAAATGAGCACAATTCTGTTGCTTCTTCAGCAGACTGACCTGTTATGTATAGATCTGTCTATACATACAGACATACACATACACATATACATATCCGTCTTGTCACTGTCTCTCTCTCTCACATACATAGCATATTTATCGCTAGAAATGGATATTTACCAATATATATATATATATATATATATATATATATATATATATATATACATATATATATATATATATATATATATATATATATATATAAATATATATAGTTCCACTTTATAATCTCGAAATACTGAAATCACGAATTTCAATATCCCGAGACCATAAAGTCAAATTTTAAAAATAGCGAAGTGCATAATTGCGAATCTGACTATGTTGAATTCGAGGTTATGCCTTTACGTTATGTGATGTGTAGTGTGTTGTTTGGATGGTGTCCGGTGTAGTGCATGATTTTAGGTGGAAATTAAGGTAAGTAAGTGTTTTGTAAGGGTTTTGGGTAGGTGTTTGAGTGTATGTGAGCGTGTTTATAAGTTGTACATGTGGTTGAGGGTAGTCAGGTAAAAGTATGAGTCTTTAAGTGTTGGATGTGGTGGTGTTTGTATATGTGTGGTGTGTGTGTGTGTGTGTGTGTGTGTGTGTGTGTGTGTGTGTGTGTGTGTGTGTGTGTGTGTGTGTGTGTGTGTGCATGCGAGGGGCTGTAGAATGTCTGGGTGTGAGTTTACTGTCTTTTTCTATTTGTGTGATCTTGGAGTTAGTATATATAGTAAAGTAGTCTTCATGTCCTCTGCTGAAAATGGACATGTATCCAGCCAGACTAGCCCGGTTAACAAATGTAAAATAAATAAATAAATAAAATATATAAGTAGGGGGGATGCAGGGGGGCTTGCCATCCTGCTTATATGTAGTGTAGATTTGTTGATTTGTGCTTTTGTATTTGTGTGTGTTTTGTTTGTTTATTTATTGTAGTGTGGGTCGGATGGTGTATGTGTTGTGTGGAGTATGGTGTGTTAATGTTCGCAATTTTGTGTTTTCTGGATTTGGGATTTCAGGATTTCAAGTGTTCAACTTTATGGTCTCGGGATACTGAAATTCGAGATTTCAGTATTTTGAGATTATAAAGTGGAACTATATATATATATGTATATATATATATATATATATATATATATATATATATATATATATATATATATATATATTTTTATAAATATATGTAGTCATATATATATATATATATATATATATATATATATATATATATATATATCATATTGATACATAGACTCTCCTCATATATGTACATAACACATATACATATCATAGACACACACATTTATATATACATCCCTGTTAATTACAGACATATGTGTGTGGATGTCTGTATTGCCCTACATACCATAATAATGGTGAGCAAATCTGTACTATCATGCATCCATACTGTTGCTCAAAGGATCCAAACTAAGGACACAACAGTACATAATCCAATCACTTACAGGCCTACAGACCCCTGTGCCTGCTCGATGTCACTATGTAGAGAGACACAGGTGAGCAGATGGTGTAATGTATAATGTTGTCAGTGGACACATGGACAGGGCACATTTTTCTTGCCCATAGGTTTGCCTATCTAACTGCAAGCAGCCACATATGGCCATACTGGCAAATGTACAACCATAGCTAGGATAATAGTTATCCCACTGCTAGGATACTAGCTGCAGATAACAGTATGAAGCAATATCACTCTGCAGGCCAGAGATGCTATTCAACACAAGCCTAGTTTGTGTACTGCACAAGTACCGTGTCTGCGATCACATAAACAACAGACTCATCCTGTGGTATGTGCAATAATTACTGTGGTCTATAGTGAATACAGCTAGATAGGTAGGGGTTCTAATCTCACTGCAGGCTACTTGGTGTGCATGTGTGTGTGAGTGTGTGTATATGCCCCTGCAAAACAACTGCCATGCCCTCATGAGCTATCCAACTGCAATGGTTATGCACTTTTTTACTCTGTAACTTGCTACTGGTTTCCAAACTGCCCTCTTCTATAAGGCCTGATGATCTCATCCACCTTAAGACTACCAGCTGACAATGTAGGATCAGGACATAAAGTGTGGTGCATGCAATTAATACTGTGATTGGCAGTCTGTAAAACTTATATAGGTAGCGGTTCTAATCTCACTGTAGGCTGCATGGTGCATAAAGATGATCCTCTTGGTAACATAGAAATAGGTATGGTTTTGCAATATTTTATTTGTAGCATGTGATGTGGCCCCCCAATGAACATAACCAGACCACAAAAAGGCCTGCTGCTGTCATCAGTCATAGTTTGTCATGAACTGATAGCACTAGCAGACATGAGGTGTGTAGTGTGCATCATGTACTGTGATCTGTAGTGTGTACCATTACATAGGTAAGTGTTCTCATCTACATACAGCCAACTTGTACTACATGTATGCCTTGGCATGTCCTGTACACTGTGATTAGAAGTGGCACTAGCCTCAATGTAGCCATGGCTGTGTATGAGCCTGTTAGAGCACTTTATATCATGTTACGGAACTATAGGACATTTGAACATCACCAGCATAATGGCCATACAGCCCTCACAATCACAGACATCTTTATACCCTTATTTACAGGATCAGCACATGTTGACCCAGTCCAAGAGGGACACAGGCAGATACCCTGAGTTTAGAGAACAGTCGCCCAGCCGTTCATACAGATACCATGTGGGGAGGTGCACTGAGGTGTTCTGTGTGCCATTAGGCAGGGTTCTGTTTCAAGGGTGTGTTTAAGTCTGCTAGACAAATTTCTCACACAAGCATGCAGTACCAATGTCACATACATGGTTAATGTCCTTACAGTGGGTTATCCAATGACTATGCCTCCTACAGATAGGCAGAATATGCAATAAAGCAAGGTCACACATTGTTCTGTATGCAAGGCATAGACCACCTCTGTGTAGTATATATGCCACAGGTGACAACAACACTCATTGCAGACTATCCCCATTGAACATATACTGGAGATGTGAAGGGACCTTGTTAGGGACCATACTGTTGTGTGCAATTACCAGTTCTGCTTGGAAAGGTACATCACCAAATGGCCGTTGCACTCAGGTATTGGCATGCTGAGGGAAAAGTACTTCAAGGTTATGAGCATCACATACAGGTTATTGTGGCATCATCTATGCCATATGATTCCTGTCATACCACTGTAGGGACAGGGTTATCTGAGGCACATTAGGTGTAAACCTGAGTGGTCATTTCTGTGTGCCCAGTTCATTCACCTCTGACCATGTACATCCCATGTTGTGACTGATGTGTTACATACCAGGTACATAGGTCTAGCTGATGAAACTGATGCTACATATATATTTGCATGGAGTTAATGGCCATTACAATGTTAACAAGCATGTGTTTGCAATACCCTCTTGCAGGATAGTGACATACCACAGAGACTATATGAGTGCTCACAATTTGCAGACATCAGCCAACATTGTTAGCCACAATCAGTCAGTAGTCATGTGTATTGTGGTTGAATGGATTCCAAGCAGTAGAGGACACAGGACTGCACCCTGTTGAGCATGGCTGCTGACAGATCAACTATTGGAGGTGGACGTCCCTATGTTGCTTATGTGTGCCAGCAATGGGCCTCTTAGTGACCCATGCGATGATAGTATAGTGGATACCTAAGTGGGTCCATTGTAAATGTTGCCTGAGTAGAGGATACAGTCAGATGGTATGGTTAAGTCTAGGGGGTTGTATGCCCTGATGTACCCTCACCCAGGTCCATGGTCACTGTCTTGGAAATGTCCACCACATGTAACAACCATGCTCTCCCTGCCACACATGCAAACTGTGTACAGTCAACTGTGTGTAGATCACATATATGTGTGCTGATCAGTTCCATGATGTTCGCCCTTCCAGGCATACAGATATGGATACTCAGACAAAGAGGTCAATAGTTATGTCAGTTTGTGGATGCACTACCTCTGTCAAGGGTATAACAGTCACTGTTGTTCACTCCACTGGTGTGCAGCCAGTAGTGTCAGTATGATTGTAAGGGTGTCCCAATGGTGTTAGCAATCCTTGTCAGATCACATGTGGGATGCAGCCTGGAATGTTAGCATGAGTGATAGCTGCTGTGTATCCACCACTGAAAGGCCAGTTACAAATTGCTCTGTAAATATGGAAGTTATTGAATAGGCTGTAGGAATATCATATGCCACATGTGGTGGGGACAAGGGAGTGTAGATGATGCAAACAGTGTGGGTATACAGGTCATGTATAAGTCCAGCCCCATCATATGTGGCATCATGACATATGAGGTCATTGACAATTTGGACCTGTCCTTTTAGGTCACACATGTAAGCACACTGTGTGTTGTGGTTCTGGTTTGCATGGGTGGTTACCTGTGTCATTTACCATGTATACTCAACATCACAACAATAGTATGCGCTTCTTTTAGCTGAAGAGGTAGTGCCTCCATGTAAGGTGGGGCACCCTCATCTTAACTGTCACACAGCACTGTCCACCTGTTACTGTACAGCCTGATAATGGCAATGGTCCACCAGTCAGGTTTGCTGAGCCATGATGCTCCTGTGCCCCTCTTGTCACGTACAGCCGAGTTCATCCTATTGTAATCCTGCTGACATAATGCATGAGTGTAGAGCTCTGCATACTTGCCTGTCTCATCTGAAGGGAGAATGCAGTCATGCTATGTAAACCATCTCGCAGGAGGTGATAAATATCTGTCTTGACATATATGTCTGTACTGTCTGCAAGGGGGGGTTATGTGACAATAGTTCTAGGGAGACTGATCTGTGGCCAGATCCCACCAGGGAGGACCTCACATTGGGGGGCCGGGGGCTGTACTGATCACCCATTGTGGTAAACATGTGATGCACTACGTTGCTTCCTTGTGTGGGGATGTCATGGCAGTGCTGCAGGGCATTGTAGGTAAGGACCTGGACCATTCTTTGAGCAACTGAGCCACAGCACAACTAAGCAACACAGTGTGTACATATTGCACTTCCCTAACATGTTTGTATGTGCTCTGTACAAACACAACGCATGACTCTCTTCCTGCAACATGCTGGAAGTAACTGTAGCACTTAACTTGCACAGAAGGCAACTAGCAGGTAGTGCCAAGCGGTGTCTCCAGATCTCTGAGTCATGTCACCTGAAATGCCATGATAGCAGTTAGCATGAATACAAGTACTGACACCATCATACACATAGTGACACTGGACCAAACACTGTTACATTTGCTCAAGGCCAGATCATACCTACTGACTGTAACAGCAGAGCTCATTGAGTGTTACACTATGCAATGGATGTCAGACATATGTCTCACTTCACCAACCATGCCCTGACAAGGTGTATGACAATATTAGGCCAGCAGGCCTTGCTGGAAACTGTATACATCATGTACAGAGTGTTATGTCAGCTCTGAGAATATAGCAGTGGGAGAATTGTGCTGCAATGATGCCAGTCACCAATGGGGTTCACCATCCTCCTTTATTGGCGTAACCTGTCTACCTATTCCCTCTCTGCAGTCACAGACAGTGCCAGTGACCTCTGACTGAGTACATTAGCAGGTGATTGTGACAGCTCCCAATATGCAGACTCCCACACAGATCCCAAAGGTATGCAGCATGGCCTAAGACACACTCAGTTGTATTTTGAGCCACTGGCAAGCAACTGCACAATACTATCCTGTGGGACATCATCCACCCCTGCAAATTATTGCAGTGTCTACACACTGTACACAGTTGAGCCATTACACATGGAGCTATTGGAGCAAAGAGTAATTTAGCCTTTGACTCTCAATGGTCAGTAAGATGTGGAGATACAGTCACTGTTGTACACCCTACACTGACAGGCGTGGGATATAAATCACAGACTGTCACTGCTATACTGAATGTGAAAGTCATCACAGCTATCATTGTGTGCAATGGCACCATTGCTATGTCACTACATAGGCATATTGTAAAACTGTAGCAGCCACACAGGTTCCATGGTACACCAATGCATAGCATAGATAACATGTCCTATGGAGTCCGTGGCATGACCATACATGTGTAGTCTGTCTCCTACATCCTTTGGAGGGGATGTGTCTGTGTCCATAAAAGGAGGTGTCAGATCCCACTGTGTATCTCCCACGTATCCATGGCAGGACTAACACATGTCTCACCTGTTCTACATTCTTACAACATTACTGTGGTATACATAGTACATGCTGGAGACCAGGTATGTAACACAGACTGTACACCCTACATGAAACAGGCCTCACATGCATGTGAAGCATACATCTGCTGTGACACACATCATGTGCAGGTTACACATTGGGATGCAGAGCACAACAATCATAACTGGTGTCAGGAAACTGTCTGTACTGGACACAGGTTATTTGTAGATTGATCATCACCATCACCATAGCTTGTAGATGTGTGAGTTCCCAAAACCCTGATAACACGTATCAAGGGTAGCAGACCTGTTCACAGATTAGGAATGCATGAGTATGCTGAATGCCGCCATTGTCCTTGTTAACCTGTTATACACATATGAACCTATGGAGCCATGCACTTATAGTGTTGTACCTTGCTGAAGACATATTTCTGCTGTGCTGACATGTCATCCTGTGCTGCTTCATTGCTGCTGTGTATCCATAGATTATCCCAACAGACCACTGAAAAAGAAACATAAACAGGTCCGTGACACACCTGTCATCATGTAAGTATACAGCAATTACAAAATCATAGGTTCATAGATTAGTACTAGGCTAACTATCATGGACCATTTTAAGCTAAGCTAATTACCCCATGTGAGAATCAAACCCTGCACCTTGGGTCTGGAAGGTAAACACCTTATCATTATGCCAACCTCCCACCCAATGCTTAACTTGCAAACACAACATATACAACATAAGGTACACCAAAATATATGGCGTACTTGTGACAAATGCCATCATACAGTATCTGTCATTAACCACTGTAAGTGACATGGCAAAACAACACTGCATTACACAAGTACATGTTAACTAATATCGTCACTCTGTGCATCAGACACATAGCTTCGTTTCCCAGTATTGATGGTAAGGATGACAGGGATGTGGTGCAAGTTTCATCACTTGCACAGGGTGTTGTGTGGGGGTACATGAGGCCTAAGCTGACACAAATTGTTGAAAGCATGTGTGTGAGTCAGGAAGGGAAGCAGGTAAGATGAACTATGGAAAGGTGCTGTGTGTCTCCGTAGGTGACCTGCATTTTACAGTGGTGTGAGGGTGTATGCGTGTAGACAGTCAAGCTTAGTGCTAGCCCTACATGTGTGTACATTGGACAGCTTTGGACCATGCATGGTAGATTTGACAGTTCACCATCTCTGGCCCAGAACACGGGAACTGGCTCTGTAAGGAGTTGCACTGGCACCTTCATGACCAAGGTCAGAAGCAGTGTTAGCACCTGATGGTGACTGCTGTCTACTGGGAACATGTCCCCCATGGGAACACCCAGGACCATGGACCCATGGCTTGTCATGTCATAGTGTGGACAGCACACTCCCCTCTGTAGCACTGGATGTACTGTCACTATGGGAGTGTGATTGTACATGGCCACATGGAATCTCAGCAGATGGGGTTGCTGACCTACATCCAGGAGTCTGATGCTCAACTCCAACCACACTTTCCAGCACAATGTGCAGTCCAAGACAGATGCTCAACTCCAACCACACTTTCCAGTACAGACAATGTGCAGTCCAAAACAGACACTGTCTCAGACCACCTTCTCTTCATTGATCAGTCAACTGATTCATGGTGTCCCCAGTGCAGTAGAGGCAGTCACAGATATCAGACTGTGTTGCATCCATAACCCTAAGCATATGTCTGGTGTTTCATTAAGAATGTACCTGTGCCTTCACGATGGCCCAAAACCTGCTCCAAGTGACCCGAGATGTGACACTTGCAGCAGGTGGTGGATAGACAGCAGGCCTTCTACAAGCATCCCTGTCAATCCACCTGTGTAGGACCTGACCAAGTCTCGGGCTATGGCCAGTGTCTACACTCACTGGAGCCATAGTTGCCACACATTCCTGTTCAATGCCCCTTCCCTCTGATTGTCCTATATCTGTGGCTTTTGGGGACTGGGTATGTGTGGACATACTTACTGTGTGCAGTGACAATGGAGACAGAAGAGGGATTTCTACCTCTGGGACAGATTCAGCCCTCAAAACCCCCCACCTGTGCCTCACTGCGGTCACCATCATCATCATAGTCTGAAGAGACACTGACATCAGGTTGTGTAAGGGACAGTGACCAATCCCCCTAGTCACCTGTGATAAGAAAGAAAAGAGTGGTACATGAATGCCTGCACTGTGTACAAAAGTCCGCCAGTACTCATAATAACAATGACTCACAACTGGATTAGCTGTCAAATGTTTCCTCTTCACTTTCATCCAAAATAGACATCCTCAGAATAAAGTGCACATTCAACTCAAGAACTTTATAACAATCACTTCAAGTAAAACATGACCAGTACAATTTACCTTTTAATTAAACGATATGACAGCATACTTGATAAATCAATGCAGAAAAACCCAGTACACCTATCTAAATATATTGAAATACACATTTCACTGTCAAATTTAATGTCCTTTCAACCTTTTGTGTTTTAAAAGGCATTTCAGAGTAAATGCTCATTTAATACAGGAGGTTATATTTTCTTATCTGTCACTGCCAAAGTGTTTCTATTTGTTCATCTATACTCCTGTGATTACCCCCTTCAAGATCCTTATGTACCTGTTCCAGAATGGAAAATAAAAACATTCAACCTTGTTTACACACAACATTATGATGAAATAGGGCATTATTCTGACCCTTAACTTTAATAGAATATAAATGTTCCTTAACTAAACAGTGTAATGCTTACCAGGAGCAGGACAACGGCCTTTGCCACTACTTGACAGACCTGTGAAAAGTTGAGGGTGAGGGAATGTCAGTACCACTGCATGTTGCATCACAACAAGGTACTACATCCATATATCTCACAGTTACAGTAGCTACTGTGTTACTTGTTGCATTTGTCACATTCTGAGAATGAGAGCACAACTGAGGTAAAACCCTCCCCCCAAATACCTAAGACCTGACATCCATACAAAAGTATGTACAGCCTGACACACTGACTTCTGCAGTATTACAATGCTGAACACAGTAAGCCTACCTGCCTGGTCCTCTGCTGTGGAAACTGCGGCACCCACCTCCATGATGTATGGTGTGATGGATGCATGGGAGCATTGATCATGTCTGTTGTACTGTGTCAAACCAGCTCATACTGTATGTCCTGCCCTGATGGTCCATGCCATTCACATCATGGACAAGGTCTGCCCACAATGCGGCCTGCTGTTCCCTGTTTTGCCTCCCTCTGGACAGTAGGATGTGATGATGTTGCCTTAGCCCTTCAAGTATAATTTCGTTTTCCACATCAGAGAAGGGTGCACAGCATCTAAGATACATGATTCCTGAAAGACAAAAAAGGGGACCACATTACAGGATCACATACATGGAAGTACACTACATAGAGATACAGCAAGGACAAAATGGCTGGAACTATCCACTGCTTGCTCACACGTCATATTCCACAGTATTCAAACATACAAAGTGTGTAGATAAAACTGAGATAGCAGCAATAGTCAGATATTTCTGTATGTGCCATGACAGATACTGCTTTATGATCATACACTTAACACTCGGGTCTACTGTGTTGTGCCCCCTACAGGCAACCCCCAATAATACATCATAGGAACACTGCCACACAATTAGCAGTGTGCAATTACAACCACTATAAAGAGACAGTCCAACGAAACCAGTGTGCCACAATGACAACAGACAATGAACCATTGTGCATTCTGTGTATGCATAAAACACCAAGAGATCAATAACATATCATTATCACAGGTATACTACAGGCTTAATTCTGTATTCCCTTTTCCCTGTATGTCTAGTCACCCATCTGCATCCTGTTGTACATAAAATAAGTTGCATACCTGATGGAGTGCAGTACTCCTCTGTTGATATGTGGTGATAGTAAAGTTTTCACAAAGCTGTGCTTTGTGTGAGGAAAGTCTCATACAGACTGGTACCCATAGCCAGCTGCTTGCCTTTTAAACATGCTTCTTATCAGCAGGTGATTGCCTCTAAACCAATCTGTGAGTCTGAAATTCTAATTGTAGCTAACACAGCTGATTTGCACTATCATCAGCGGATGACATGCAACCACTGTACAATATATCAGGCCTTTGTGTAGGTTAGGGCCTCTTTCCGATATATTGTGCTGGACATTACTGGGTTAAGGAAACTACATCATTGCAGAAGGTAGGTCTGTAGCAGAAACTTTACCATAGAGATGTGTGTTACAGGCTGCAGCTGTTGCTGCTGGTAATAGACATAGGCAGAGAGTGTGAACACTTTGGAGGACAACAAGCTGTAAGAGTAACTGTGGGAGCTGTGTCAGCCTTGTTGTAGAGGCAGAGCCAGAGTGAGGCTGCCCTTTCCACTCCAAATAAGGCATGTGTTTAAGGTAAGTATGTTAGGCAATGGCATCACTAACAGAGTAGTAAACAACATGTTTGATGTGTCTTTGGGTAAGATGGAGTATAAATATCAGAATATGCCCACCATTTGGGCAACTGCCAGGCCATGTGTTACAGTCTGGTAACAATTTTCAGTGTGTATGAGGGCAGGCCTTGTTACAAGCAGGGGCTTCCTATGTGTATGTTAGCTGTGCAGCTGTGATAATCTGCAGAGTGACTTTGGAAGTATTGTGTGGTGAACTCTGATATTAGTGGCCCTCATTTGCAGTACCTGCATTAACATTGTGTGAATGCATATTAATGCAAGATGTGACACTTTATGCACATATAAGTTTTGCTATAGGTATATGTGAAGTGTGTTCCTACCTGCAGGCCTGTGATCTAAATAAGTGAAAAGCAGACATGCCATTTGAAATGCATTGTGTGGATAAAGAGTGCATGACTCGGTCATTAATTGCTGCCTTCACAATACTATAAATTCACTTCTACCACCACTGGATTTTAACCCAGGACTGTGTGTGTGACCAAAAATACCATTTTTATGGCAATTAATGGACTGAGCTACTGAGTCACTGGTGCAGTAGGTGTATTTGCAAGATATATGTGCACACGTACAGGCTGTGGCATACATTTTTAATACATCCATTGGTATGTACGTGGCTATATATGGATGTATGTGTGCACCAGGGTCCTATTTGAACATGCATTTTGCTATTAATGCATTAGCAGGTGTCTTTCTACATGTTGCTGCTGAAGAGCACATTTACCTGCTATCACAGGCCTCACTTACATCCATTATTCTATGTTTGGCTTTATAGCGGTGTACCATTGCACCAAAGCTCATGGTACACTCCCATTTATAATCTTTTACTTTAATTACATTTTAATCAAGTTTCCATGGTGTGGCATGGCGCGCAGCTTCACTGAAACATGCTTAATGACTTTAAGTGGCAATTACTATGTTTTTAAACCACCTGTTTTAAGTAAGAGATGTATGGCATGTCAGGTTGGTGCAATGATCTTCAGATGTGATGGTCTTGGGTTCGAAATATGGAGTAGGTGTTTATCTTGTAAGTGTGTATTACAAATTTATAAAAACATATAGGTTCATAGGTAAGTACTAGGCTATCTGCCCAAAGGCATTTATAAGCCTAGCCAGAATGTGCTGGCTTTCGCCGCCTCCTTAGATTTCTTTCCTGTGCCTCTGTCCAGCAGATCCACTGAAGTGATCCCCGGGGTAAACTTTCTGTTTCCCATCCACTCGTCAAGGGTTCTCTTGAAGAGTGCTAGCGAGGAGCTCTGCCTAATGTAGATTGGAATCTTGTTCCAAAGCATGGGAAGTCTCTAGGACAGGAATCTATCCCTCCAACACGTCCTATTTATTGTTGTGGTGAGGTTTAGCTCCCTAGAGCATGTGGCTCGAGGGGATAAGGTTTTTTTTAGGTGGAGTATGTCCATCAATTCTGGGTTGGACATGGCCTTGTATGTCAGGCAGAGATCACCCTGAGCAGGTGGTATGCAACCAAGTACAGCTGGAGTTTCTTCAGTCGAGCTGCATAGGGCATCTGTTTGAGGCCAGTGATCCACTTGATGAGGTACTTCTGTGGTCTTTCCAGCTGTTGCAGGTGTCTTGTAAGGTACATCCCAAATGGGGCATTGTACTCTATGATGGGTCTGATGAGTGATGAGTAGAGGGGCACAATGACCTCTTTTGATCTGGATGCAAACCCTTTTGGGATTAGGTGGGCCACATAGAAGGATTTTCTAACCACTTTGGCAATGCGATTATCAAAGGAGAAATTACTATCTATTTGGGTCCCCAGATCCCTTATTACGTTTTCCTTATTTAGGGGAATTCCACCTATGTGGTAGTTTGTGGGTGCTTTGTTATTTCCAAACTATGCACTTTTTGGCATTTAGCTTGAAGCTATGATTTTGACATCAGGTATCCGTCTCAGTGAGAACCTTTTGGAGGATGTCTGTGTCAGCCGGTGAGTCAGTTATAGCCCCTAGTTTGCAGTCATCTGCGAACTTGGTCAGCCATAGTCCTCCTGTGCTTGTCTATACCTCTGAGAAGTATATGTCGAACAGGAGGGCCCTAGGACTGAGCCCTGGGGAACGCCACTTGTAACCGGTTTAGAGTCAGACCTAGCTCTCGCAACTCTCACCATGTGGGTTCTGTCCGTGAGCCAATTGGAACCCATCTTGTGACATCCTCCAAAAGGTTCTCACTGAGACAGATACCTGATGTCGAAATCATGGCTTCAAGCTAAATGCCAAAAAGTGAGCTTGTCTATAATACCAGAATGGGGAATGGTGTCATAGGCCTTTGCGAGGTCTAGTTAGGCTGTGTGTACCACCTTTCCCTCATCTATAGCCTTGGTAACTGTCTCAAAGAAGTCCACCAGATTTAGGAGGCATGATCTGCTCTTAACAAAGCTGAACTGGGTAGGGTTCAATGTTTGGAGGTTCCCAATGTCTCTGTTAATGGGTTTCATGATGATGTGCTCCATAGCCATGCAGACCAAGCTAGTCAGGCTTATAGGGCAATAGTTCCCGGGGTCTGTTGTGGCTTCGCCTTTGTGGAGTGCAATAACCATTGCTGTGCACCACTCTATGGGTATGTAGCCTGTGGAGAGGCTGAGTTTGAACAGTGTGTTTAGGTAAGGGGGTTAGTTCATCTTTGAGCTTGTGTAGGACGCAGCCTGGGACACCATCTGGTCCATTGATGCTGTGTTTTTGGCTTTGGAGAGGGCTATTTTAACCTGAGTGTCTGTGATTTCAGATGCTCTACATACAGGGTTCCACCCAGACTGCTTTTCTTGGAGGAGTGAGTCTTGGTTTTGTTTGGGATAGCACAATCCATGCATTCTTGTAGGTGCCCATAGAATGCATTAGTAAAGGATTTTGCAGCTTGGACAGCATTATCCTTTAGCATGGGGCTTTGAAACTTTCCACCTCCGTCTTAAGTAACGTGAAGTTTGCTTTTGAAAAGTTTTTCACGGTGGTTTCCTTGGCCAGGAGTGGGGGTGGAATGTGAATATCCAAAGTGATTTGTTTATGGTTGGGATGACCTCTGGTATGGAACACCAGTCGCCCCTGTTGGTGATGACCAGGTCCAATATGTTGTCACCTCTGGTGGGAGTGTTGACCAGTTGTTCCAGGGCATTTGAGTTTATAAATTCTAGGAAATGTTGTGCATGGGAGTTAGTACTTGAGTAGTTATCCCAGTTAATGTTTGAGTAGTTGAAATCACCCAATATTAGGGTGTTTGGTAGGACCTTTATGTTACCCAGTGTTTCCAGAAATGTGGAATGGGGGTCCTGGGACATGGTGGGTGATCTGTAGCAAGCTACAATTTGAATTGCAGTTTTGCCCATTGTTAGTTGCATGTGGATAATCTCTGAAGCATTATGCTGTGCCACTAACCTGGAGGTGTAGGTATCCTTGATGAATATGAATACTCCCCCACCTTTTGTATTTCGGTCCAGGTTTTGTGGCCGAAATGGATGGTATGAGTTGTAGCCTGGTAGTGCTGGGGTGCTCTCTGGAGCCTTAAACTAGGTTTCGGTTACTGCACATATATTGATTTTCTCCATACTGGGGAGTGCCTCAAATGCGTGCATTTTGAGCTTTAGACTTCTGGCATTGAGTAGATTTTTGTTACTTCTGCTATTTACGGCGGTGGGCTTGTCTTTAGACCCTTGCCTAAAAAGGCACTATGTGGGTGGCAAGAGCCTTGGCCAGTATTCAAAAGCCTAAGGGTGGCAGGCGCAAGCCATCTCTAGCTTGACGAGTATGTCATCCCAGGCAGACAGACACTGGATCCCCTTTGAATGCCACCAGAAACTTAACCAATTGTTGAAATTGATATCTTTTTCTTTATACCGTAATATCATTCTTGGTGAGGGCAGGATGCTACTCAGAGTCAGGGTCATACTGGCCTGGGCTACATGATCAGAGAGCTCTTCCATGTCTCTTTTCATGTAGTCCAGGGAGCTACAGCTCAGGTCATTCACACCAACATGGACAATGACAGAGTCATATTTGTACTTGTTCTGGAGTGACTTGAGTGCTTGTGTTATGTGGCAGATCCTGGCACCCAACTGGCAGCTAACAGTAACCTTCTCCTTATTCAGCCTAGTGAGTGGAACGTCAGTGTGCCTGACTATAGAGTGACCTATTACTAGTATGTTGGGTATGTTATTTTGCCTTGAGGGTTGTGATTGCATGGCACACTGGTTTTGTGAAGTATTTGTTTCATGGTTTGTGTTGCGGGGGTGGAGGTTGCTTGGATGTCTGCTTTGGAGGGCTCTGTTAATTTTGCAGATTTTTATTTAGAGCCTCCGAGTATGTTTTTGTGTATTTACGTGTGTTTTTAGCCAGTGCTTGTTTAATGGGTCTGTGTGAGACTGGTGGTGTGATGCCAGTATTTCCCTTCTCCTTTTGACTGTCTGATCCAGTCTTGGGTTGAGAGAGCTTAGCCTCCAGTTTGGCTGTATAATTGCATCTCTCACATGTATTAGTGTTTGGTGGTAGGAAGACAGGGTTGTCTGTGTACATGAAGCAGTTGTAACATTGCCTCAAAATGCCCAGATTCACCAGTTGGACTGGAGAGTGCACCTGAAGCTGCCCTTTGGACATGCCTGGATAGGTACAGTAAACTGTTTTACTGAATGGCTGGTAAGGTTGAATAGAGACCCTTGTCTTTCTGTAGTGCTAGGGTTTATAAGTGCTTGCTATGAGTTTTGAACAAGTGCCAGGCTGAGAAATGAATGGCTTGAGTGCTTAAGTTGAAAGTTTGTCTAGTTCCAAGGAAAATGTTGAAAAGGAGACATTGTGGAGCTGGGAATAGTTATACCCTAGCTAACCAGTGCTGCCCTGTGTGCAAAACCAGGCAAATGTGTTTTTTATAGCAGGGAAATGAAAGAGATAGAAATTAGCCCAAAATGGCCAATAAACTACTACTTTCTGGGCTGAAACTACGCCTCCAGGGACAGATATGCTGCTCATAGCTCCCCCTCTCTCACAGGTGAACAGAGAAACTTCCTTCTATCCAAGTAAGGTATGGGCAAACAGAGATTTGTAACACAGCCCTGAATTCAGCACTGACCTGAAAACTGGACTATACTAGCTTAGAAAGGCGGGAAACAAGTATATATATATTTTTCAGAACATAAAGCAGATACAATCAAAAAAACACTTTAAATGAGCATAAAAAGATGCTTATTATTATATATCTCAGTTCAGAGTTGTAGTCAATCCCCTAGTAATAAAGTAGGAAGAAACACAAATACAGTAAAAGCAGAAGAATAAAGTGCAATTATATATATATATATATATATATATATATATATATATATATATATATATATATATATATAATAATAGAAAACAAACAATCTGATTTAAACAAGTTACCCAATTAACCAGAAAAAAATCAAAACTGAGCCCTGTTCCAGCAGTCTTCAATCAGACAAGTTCTAACTGCACACTCCATATAGCCAATTTAGCTCTATTTAGCTGAGCTTAGCAAAGCTGAGTGATGAGGTGCACAGCAATGCACTAAAATATAAAGAAAAGAAGAATGGGGAGAAAGGAAAGTGGTGAAATGGGGTGCAAGAAAGGGAAAAATACATAGTGAAAGACCGGAAGGGTGTAGGATGGAACCATAGCTATCCATTTCTTGTACAGCAACAACTGTGCACTTTGACAGAATTTTACATGACTTTGAATTCTCAACCCCAGAGAGAGGGTGTGGACAACATAATTGTGCTGTGAAGCCAATTGGAGCAAATTACGTGTGTCCAGTGGATGCCTGTGAAAAATGGAGAGATATGTATGGGATGATTTTTTTTTTTTTGGGACAGGTGCTCATTTTTTAAGGTGGGAGTGGAATATTGGGGAATGGACATAGGTATGTGTGGGGGAGGTAAGTTCGGCAGGTGAGAATACATTACAGACAGACAAGTCAGACAAGACAGCAGACAGGGGCAGTGTGTGACACATGAGGAGATTGAACACCTTGGATAAGGAGGGTGTAGTGGAATCCAAGTCCCATGCACCTCCAGATGGCAGCAATGTGACTCACATCCCCACCCATGGGAATGTTGGCACTGCTCCTTCACTGCCCCAAGGGTGGCAGTGCTGGAGGTTGGGCACCAGGGTGAGGCTGCCAAACTGGGTCAGCTGGCATGCCTTCAGTCTGGTACAGGTGATGGTTAATCCCACAGTAGGCTATCCTGTGCAGCAAGACCATCAGCTCATCTTGAGTAAAAACACCCCCTCCACCACCACTTCCAGAGGGGGGCCAGGCTCTGTCCCATGGGGTGGTACTGCCCAACACCACAGGTAGTGCAGTGGCAGCAGAGAGGGCACCACTGGTCTGGGTCCGAGACGTGCTGGGTTCTGGTGCTACAGCTGGTTGTGGCAAGGTAGGAGGATCAGCTGGAACTGCCTACCTTGACATGCTCTGGTGATAGAGGTATAGCAATAGGTTAAGGTAGTAATAACCAAACCATTGTTAGTATTTACAGAACGGAACATGATTTTAATTCATACAAATACATATTAATATAGCAATAACCCATGGCTGGGTGTGGGTAATGCTGGATTTACCCACAGTTGGCATGGTTTGGTCAAGAGGGTGAAGCCTGATTGACCACACAAAGCCAACTTTGGGTAAATCCAGCATTACCCACACCCAGCCATGGGTAATTGCTATTATACAATGTTGTTACTTTTGTGTTGTGTTATCCTTGTGTTGTTGGTATTTAGGTTTTTGTTTGCTTTACTTTGTATTCTTCCACTTTTTGTGAGATAAATTAATCCACACTTTCACTTTGTGTTTGTTGTCAATCTGTGTTTTAATTTAAGTACAAGTTATTATTATTTTTTTAAGAGATGTTAGGAAATAATTATATAAGTAGGTATAGTTTTAAAGCTGTTGGTTTGTTTTTGTGTTGTAGTTTCTTTTATATTTCTGTATTGCTTCTGACTTGATGGTTGTCTATGCTCAGATGCTGGCATTAGTTCTTGTTAGTGTAGTACCTGTAATGAGATATTGTGTTTATAGTTAGTTTTATGTTTATATTAAATTAACTTACCTTACTTTGTCGTGTTTCTGTGTTGTAGATGTTTATTGTTCCATAGTTTATCATTTGTTGTTTGTCTTGTGTTTTGCCTGGTTCATTTTCCAGGTATGGATGTTCTGTGTTATGGAGTTTCATTTTTTTTTTTTGTTGTTGGTCTGTTGTCTGTTGTATTATTGATATCATCTTCGTTTATTGGATTTTTTGGTGTTTTTTGTTGTGTTCCAGGTATTATTTTTCCCCATGTTTTGAATTAATTGACTGACAGTTGGTAATAGGATTGTAGTGATGTTTCACTTTTATGTTCTGTCACAGTCATTATTTGTCGTGCTTCCATCCCTGATTGTGACAGTAATGTTACTGCTGTTGCTCTTAAGGAGTGGTTTGTGTATCTCTTTGATAGGTTTGTTAGTTTGCATATTTCTGGTATCATTTTTGAGAGGTAATTTATTTCCATAGGTTGTGTTAAGTACCATGTTTCCATTTTGTCCAGTACATTTTGTGAATGTTTTGTGGAGTGGAGAAACAGTGCTTTTATATTAGGTGGCATTTTTTGAAGGTATTTTTTTAAACTGTTTACAGGACATAAAGGGTCTGTGGAGTTTTCAAACATGAATCCTCTTAATAAATGTTTTGTGACATTATCATGTTTTGTTTTTGTGTATGTTCATTAAAATTTTTTATTACATATTCTGTGCCGTCTTTATCTTTCTTTATTGTAAAACTGTCTTGTGTTAGGTACCATAGTCCTTCATTTCCACATCTTGCAAAGTGCAGTTGTATGTCAAACCAGGCTGTTCTGACGAGTCAATCTGCTGTGTTTGGGGAAAGTATTTGGCTGTTTCTCAGTTGTGTTATTTCTTGTATTGTTAGTGGATGGTGGTGTTCTGCTGTATCTTTTCCTTGCCTTCTGTAGTTTTTAATTACTGATTTAAGTACGTTATTTGCATTTGTTAGACATATATCTGTTATTATGTTAATCTTTCTGTTTAATGGTGGGTTGTTTATATATCTGTTGAGTCCTGCAAGTAGGGATACAAAGGCACTTTATTACGTATTCTTCTCCTTTTGTTTCGTATTATAGTGTAGAATTCTCTAAGTATTGTGTTTAAGTTTCCTGGTGCAATAGTGTGCAAGTCTATGTTGTAGTTTTTTTGTTTTTTTTTGCCAGTTTTTAAACATGTTTACAGCCCACTGTGTTTGTTTTCTTGTACTGGATTCTTCTTTTTCTGATTCTAGTGTTAATATTTCTTTAGGATTTTTTCTGCATCTCTTTTGTTAGGTTTCTGTGTGGAATAAGCTTGAATTTTTTTTTACCTTTTTGAAGTGTATGACTTGTCACACTGTTATCTTCTCTATGGGGCATATTATGCTGTAGTACTTCCTGTTCTTAGGTTCATAGGTTCATAGGTGTGCAGTAGGTTAATGGCCCTGGAGCCTTTACAAGTCTAACCCATAGGATTACCCTGGTATCGTCCCATCCGACATTAGTTTCCAGTACTTCTGTTGAGCAGAGCCACTGGAGTGATCCCTGGGTGAATTTTCTATTTCCCATCCACTCATTAAGATTTCTCTTGAAGAGGGCCAGTGAGGTGCTCTGCTTGACATGTATGGGAAGTCTATTCCATAGCATGGGCAGTCTCTGTGTTATGAACCTGTCCCTCCAGCATGTTCTATTGATTGTGGTAATGAGGTTGAGGTCTCTGGAGTGTGTGTTGCGGAGGGATTGGTATTTCTTTAGATGTAGCATTTCTAACAGAGCTGTGTCAGACATGACTTTGTAAGTCAAGCAGAGATCGCCTCTAAGTAGGTGATATAAGACAGAGAATAGTTGGAGTTTTTTGACTCTGTCCATATAGGACAAGTGATTAAGACCTAGGATCCTCTTTGTGAGGTACTTTTGCGGCCTCTCCAGTTGTTGCAGATGTCTAGTGAGGTGCATAAATGGGGCATTGTACTCAATGATTGGCCTAATGAGGGAAGAGTAGAGGGAGACAGTGGCCTCTTTCTTCCTGAATGCAAAACCCTTAGTAATGAGATGTGCCACATAGAAGGACTTTCTGACCACAGTGGCAATGTGGTGGTCAAAAGAGAGGTTACTGTCAACCTTTGTTCCCAGATCTCGTATAACGCCTTCTGTGTTCAGTGGACTACCATCAGTGTGGTAATTCATGGAAACCAGGTTTTTCCCAAAGGGGATGACGACAAATTTTTTGGCATTGAGCTTAAGGCCATGGTTCTGACACTAGTTGTTGGTCTCAGTGAGGCCTTTCTGTAGGATGTCAACATCACTTGGGGAGTTAATAATAGCTCCCAACTTGCAATCATCTGCGAACTTTGTCAGCTAGAGACCCTTCGTGTTGGCCTGGACTTCAGAGAAGTAGATACCAAACAGGAGAGGACCCAGGACCGAACCCTGTGGGACTCCACTCATGACTGGCCATCAGTCTGACTTGGAGTCAGCTACTTTCACATTGGGGATTCTATCTGTGAGCCAGTTTGCAACCCCACCTAGTGATATAGGGGTTGATGCCTAGCTTAGTGAGTTTTTCTATGATTCATGAGTGGAGAATGGTATCAAAGGCCTTGGCCAGAACAAGGTAGGCTGTATGAACCACCTTGCCTTCATCCACAGCTCTGGTGACTGACTCAAAGAAGTCGAACAAGTTGAGCAGACATGATTTACCATTCACAAAACCAAACTGTGTGGGATACAGAGTTTGGAGATTCCTTATATCCTTGTTTATTAGGTCTATGATGATGCATTCCATAGCTTTGCATATCAGACTCATCGGGCTAATGAGGTGATAGTTCCCAGGGTCTGTAGTCGCTCCTCCTTTATAGAGAGGGATGACTGTAGCAGTGCATTCAGTAGAGACAAAGCCTGAGATGAGGCTGTGATTGAACAGGGCACACAGGCGAGGGGTGCCAGTTCACTCTGTAGTTCATGCAGAACACAGCCAGGGATATTGTAAGGTCCCATAGATGCTGTATTCTTGGCCTTGGACAGTGCTGTTTTAACCTGTGCAACAGTAATACTGGGTGCCTGGTAATCAACTGGTATTGTGATTGGTCCTTTGGGGGGGAGAGGGGTAAAGTTAGCACTGAATATGTTGACCAATATATTAGCAATATCTGTTGGCTTGGTATAGGAGGTACCATTGTGCAGTAGCTCAGAGCAAATCTGGGTATTGCCATGGAGTTTCTTGATATAATTATAGAAGGCTTTGTGATTGTTTTAGTGTCTGCTGCAATTCTGCCTTCATAGCTGGATTTAGAGGTTTTGGTGAGGGATCTCAACTTTCTGTTAAGGCTAATAAGGGAGTTTTTCCAGTCTTGAAACTTCACCTTTTTCTGAAACAGTTTCTTCCTCCTGTTGTAGAGTTTATTAATGGCAGGGGCCCACCAGATTGGCTTCCTTTTTTTTGGAGGACAGTGTTTTGGTTCTGTTTGGTATGGCTAGTTCTATGCATTTATGTACGTGTTCCTACAGTGCATTGGTGTATGATTCAGCAGTCATGCATCTATCTTCCATTGGCATGGGGTGCCGTGAAGTTAGGCACCTCTGTTTTTAGGAGACCAAAGTCAGCTTTGGAGAAGTTTTTCATGGTGGTTACCTTTGGGGGGTGAGATGTGGATTTCCATGGTGATTAGTTTGTAGTCAGATCTAACCAGGGAGGAATTGACTATTGCTGTAGAGCAGAAGTTGCTCATGTTGGTAATGACTAGGTCAAGGATATTGCTACCTCTAGTGGGGGTAAGAACCATCTGGTCCAGGGCATCGGAATTAATGAATTCCAGAAAACCTTAGGCAAGTGTATTGGTACATGAGTAGCTTTCCCAGTTAATGGATGGGTAGTTGAAGTCACCCAGTATGAGTATGTTAGGTTGGACTGTAATATTCTCCAGGGTGCTTAGGAATGTGGAGTGTGAGTCTTGGGGCACGGTTGGGGACCTATAGCAGGCTATGACCTGAATTGCTGTCTTACCCAATGTTAGCTGCACCTGAAGTATCTCAGATGCATTATGTTGAGCTACCAGTCTGGAGTTGTGCACATCTTTAATGAATATGGAAACACCACTGCCTTTGGAGCTTCAGTCCAAGTTCTGGGGCCGACAGGTGTGGAATGAGTTGTAGCCTGGTAGTGCAGGGGTGCTTTCTGCTGCCTTGAACCAGGTAGAATTCTCTAAGTATTGTAGATGGAGAACTTCCTTTCTTGTTGATGGTTTCACTGTGGTTTCTGGTATGCTGTTAAATACTTCTTCCATTTCACTGTCACTTATTATTTCAAAGTTTACTTCCATTTTTTTTTTTTTTTATTTTTGTATGGTGTCTCTTGTTTTGGTGTTTTTCTGTCTGACTTTGTAATCTTTGTGTTTAATAAGGATCATGCAGGTTTTTAAAGGGATGTTATCAAACAGGGGCGCGTGGTAGTTTAAGTACTGTACAACATGATAATATGTGAACTTATATTTTATTAATGTATAGTTATCTTACAATTCTGGTCTAGTTTCAATGCACAGTGTACATTAAAAACAGCACATTTAAAAAGATCTTTTAATGTAGTTTTATTAATTGGTCACAAGATGGAGATGTAGTATGCAGTCTTAGGAGAATATGGTGGATGTGGAAGTAAAGTATGGTGTGTCTGTTTAAGTGTGTGCTCACAGTAAAATGGTTGTTATGCTGACTGTGAGGTTTAGTGATATCTAGTCATTTACCTGAGGGTGGCACGCTGTGGCTAAGTATGAATGTGAGTTTTCCCCGTTCCCAGTTTGGATGAAGGCTCTTGGGCTCTTTGGCGCCTTATTAAAACAAAGCAATGTACACTTGTCTTGAATGTGATGTTTGTTATAATAGTTGCATTACTGTCATACTTCATAAATGACGTAGTCCGATCCTGATTGATGTGCTTTTAAATGCATTTTATTGTTTCTGCCTCAAAATGCAGTATTGATGAAAGTTGGTGCCTTTTATTCTATTTTATTTGCCTTGTGTTTGCTGTCACAGTTCTACATATTGATTGTTTTTTATTAGTAAGAAAAGCACCACAGTAGAGCTTATAAGTTAGAAATGAAAAAAAGAAATGTAGTTTTGCTTTGCCTGTGTGGTAATTTACACTTGTTTCGAACATGATCTAAATGGCGTAGTCTGATCCTGATTGATGCACTTTTAAGTGTGTTTTATTGTTTCTGCCTCAAAATGCAGTATTGATGAAAGTTGGTCCCTGGGATTCATTAAACCCCATGCAGGAATAGTGCTATTCCTGCAGGGAGCGGATCATGCTAGTGTAGCATAGCAGTGCACCTTGCATATTCATGAAGGCACGCTGCTGTATAACCTCCATGGGCACAATCCATGAACGAGTGCAGAGGGCGTGTCTGAGCATTGCTCACACAGTAAACACACCCCCTGCACTCAGGAAGTGTCATACAGCACTTTAAAAAGAAAACCATTGTCTGCAGACACTGTCAGACATCTACAGAATGTCCAGATTTGTGTCCTGGCAAAGAATTGAGGCTCAAAGTCATTAAATAATGACAAACATATGAGTGTAAGACTCCACATCATCCACATAAGTCATACTAATGCAAAACCTATTAGTCATCAACTTCCCAAGTGTTTAAGAGCAATATTTAAAATATGTCATCTTTGCCCTCCCATCATGTTAGGTCTTGTACACATTGTATGCTGTAAGAGGTGGAGAGGTATGACTGTTAGCTATGTGCACATCCCTAAACTAATAAAAACAAAACAAATAATTATTTGTTTACCGTCCCCACTAAAGTTTAAGTGCAGCTGAGCGGGTGTGCATGTTGCGCAGATGTGTACAGCATAGCTTAAACATCCAAAGGAGCTAAATAGAAATATGCAGCCAAAATAGGCAAAGCGAAATAGCGTATTGATTAGAGCTTTCACTTAACATGCAATTATTCACAGTTTGAGCCCCAATGCACTCCATTCATTTTCATATGTGAAAACAGCACTAAAAGTATATTTTTTATAAATAGGTAGTGAATAATATATATTTGTTAACCAGGGTAGTGTAGCAGGTCCAAATGTGAGGTGTCAATGTAGTACAGATGTGAAACCCCCATATAATCTCAAGTGTCCCATACAGTATAACCACAAAAGAATATAATGTAATGAAAGCACATAGGAGGATGTTATGGAAGGGGAAATATACATATTATAAGATGTCATTAAGAAGGAATTAACCCCACAATCCTGATAGTCAATACAATGAAAGCTGAACAACACTAAATTGTGCTCAACTATGCTTAGCCAGAGTAAGCATTGCTTAAATTTGTATGCTTAGCAATAATTAGCGTAGCTAAGCGAATTTGCACACTGGTAAGCAGTGCTTAGCATCTACCCCTTTAAGCAATGCTTATCTGTGCTAAGCGGGTTTGCCCATCACTTAGCTTAGCTCAGCTTATTCAAAATTGGCCAATCATGGCAAAGGGTCAGAATCCAGCCCTATTTAAATCCTGCAGGCAGGAATACAACCATAACCAGTTGTAGCTGATCACTGCAGGCACTATGGATGGTGTTGGTGAAGGTGTACACTTTCAGGCACAGCATTGGGGCAATCAAGAGTGCAGGGTCATTGTCAGACTTCTTGTAAAAATCCATGATGGGCGACTGCCACAGGACCAGTACCAGTGCTCCCAATACAAGGCGGAGGCCTGGGACTGTCTCGCACATGACCTCACCAGTGCTACTGGTATCCCTTGGACTGGTGTGCAGGTCCGGCACCATTATGCTGACCTGAAGTGTAGGAAGAGGGACCTCTTGGACCAGTGAATCCAAGATTCTTGGGCACAGAATGTCCCAGCAGTGTGTAAGTATCAGTATCAGTTATTGCGTAACAAAGTCCAGCCTAAGTATGAGATGGACAAGTATGCATAAATGTTTCTCTATCTCCTGTAGAGCTGCAGATGAGAGGCCTGCAAACATAGATGCCCACACCAGCAGGCTGCTAAGGCTGCATCACAAGGCTGGTGAGTACAAATGTAGCTTGCAGTAGTAAGGGCAAATAAATAGAAAGGCTACCAGTAGTTAGAAATGTGTATTGTTTGTACTTAATAAATGTGACATTAGCAGAGTAATACTGACATACATGATATATATCAATAAAAGTGTCAGTACCTGTCAATAAACCTCAAAACCCCAGACTGGTGTGTTTACTTTGCTATGTGGTATTATGAATCTGAATGTGTACTGGTTCTACACAGAAACTATCCCTCTGACTCATTAATCAATTGTGGCTCATCTGACAAAGATTGTGGAGTTGTAAAACAGATTAACTTTAAGAAATGTTCCATGCATCAAGATCTGATCCCTGAATAGTAATGTTGTATTAACCATTGTTTTCCATACTGAAATATGCAAAGGTATGAATACATATTATACGAACTATCTGCCATGCATGAATGTCAAAATTACAAAGCAGATTGTCCAAACAAGAGAGTATTATGCAGAAAACAGTCAAAACAGAAATAACAATTTCCCAATAGCTCATTGTGGTGAAATGCATCCTTGCTGTACCTTTTTGCACAAACAGGCATGGTTCGAATCCCTAAAGTGGTATTAAACTGTATGCACAATCTCACCCCAGAATATGTGAATATGTGTAGAAATAGTCAGGTATTTTTGACAGAAATTTCTTCCAGAGTTCTGCCAGGTAAGAAAAGGTAAAAATGAGATGTAAGAAGGCTGGAATTATATAGTGTGTACAACACCCACTGTCCAACCCCAAGGCTGCAAATCACAGCAAGATAGGTACATACACCAAGTAGACTCCTCCAAGAAATGTCCATCAAGTGTTATGCTGTCACATCTAGTGGTCACTGCCGCCAACACCCAGGGTGACTGATAGAAATCAAGGCAGCATATGACAGTAGCGCACACACACACACACACACACACACACACACACACACACACACACACACACACACACACACACACACACACACACATGCACACACACACACACATACGTGCACATATGTAACCTTGAGTATGTGAATATGGGTAGAAACAGTCAGGTAGTGTTAACAGTAATTTCCTCCGCAGGTCTTCCAGGTAAGAAAAGGTATAAATGAGCTGTAAGAAGGCTGTAATTATACATTGTGTACAAACATACCACTGCCCAACCCAAGGCCGTAGGTTGTTGTAATAATACCTGTAGAGTAATGATTAGAGCAGCGATCGTTAAAGCTGTGAGCATTGCAAGAATCTACATTTGTTAATTGACATCTCTCTCTCCCCCACCTTATCTTCACCAATAATCTAAACACTTAAATGAATGGCTATGTTTTCCACCAAACCTACTGTTGGGACTGTGTCCTATTGTTCTACAAATATTTAAACATTTGATTATTAATGTTCTCTGTTCAAATACTATCATTGGTGGCCTGTTGCTATCAATTTAACCTGTATGCTGTTATAATGTCCACTGTGGTTCCATATCTGCATGTGTTCTGTTTGCTATGCAACTGTTGCAAATCTGTTGTTTTGGATTAATGGGAACACCCATGCATGCTGTTATAACTAATCCTGGAATGTGTTGTCCATGACTAACCAACATATGTTGTAAAACCTCAACACCATGGCACGTCTGGGAAGGTCAATACCAGTGGATCCGCCTGTCCTGCCTCCACTGGCCATGGCACTGCACACCAGAATGTGTGGCACCCAAACTGGGACCTCCTCATCTTCTAGTCCTGCACCATCTTTGAGTGGAACTGCCTCAGAGGATGGGGTACCCCTGGGAACTGGCAAGGACAGGACACTGTCACTTGTCATCAGGTCTGGGGATTGGTGTGTAGCAAACTTTGAAAGGACTTCAGAGATCAGCTACACCAGCTTGAGGGCCATGTGACACATCTTGAGGTCAGCCTGCCCCTCCTGCTCAGCCCTAGCACAGCCACCTTTGAGGCCATGAAGGTGCAGTGGTGACTGCCCATGGGTGAGGGCCTCAATCCCACTGTATCTATTTGGGGGCTTGTGGGCATCTGATACCCAACCACCCTTCACCTCCAAGGTGTTTACCCCCCACGTGTGCCATATACCGCCCCTGTCTGCTATCTTGTCTGTCTTGTCTGTCTTCCTACCCAAACTACCTCCCCAAATATACCTACTATCTTTCCCCAACATCCCACTCTCATGTTATATAAGAAAAACAAAGGCAATCTGTTCTCGCAAAAAATGCCACCCCCATACATAGCCATCCATTTCGCACACGTGTCCACTGGACACATGAAATCTGGTCTAACTGACTTAACAACACACTACTGTTGTCCTCACCCCTCTTTCAGGGGTTTGAGTGTCCAAATTCACCTCCAAATTCTGTACAAATGCACAGCTGTTGCTGTATCGGAAATGGACAGCTATGGACCTTCCCTACACCCATCCTGCACATCCCTAGCTATCATTCATATTATTTTTCCCTCTGTGTACCCCCCTTTTCACCACTTACCTATCACCCCTTTTTTCTTTTCTTTTCTTTTAAAGAAAGTAGCACAGGGTAAGCGGGAGTAAGCAAGTTTGCAAGATGTTAAGTGATTAAGCAGTTTCACATTTAACCATGTGTTGGCATCATTTACCATTGTGCAAACCCGCTTACAACTGCCTTAATCACCCTGTCTCCCATCAGTCATTGTTTTACCCAGCAACAAATATAATCAGCATTGCCAAATCTTGAACCCAGGACCCTGCACATCATAGTCAAACCTATGTGCTACTACACCATATGAGCTATAATAAGAAATGCCTTTTTTTTTTAAATATATCATTCAGTATAGGTATAGAATAGTACGAACCAAACATTGTAGAATCAGTCATGTTTAGTATATATAAATATACACATATAGATGTGTATGGTGATAGATAAATATGAAGCAGTATATACATCAGATATATGGAGCTATACATATAAAACAAATACGTATAGAATATAAACATATATATTATTATATAAACATATGTACAGATATCAAAAAAGGATAATATATATATATATATATATATATATATATATATATATATATATATATATATATATATATCAGTATAGATATATCTAAAAAAATATATCTTATCTATATCTATCTATCTATATATAGATATATATCTATCTGGATCTCGTACTATTGACGAAAGTTCATTAGTCCGAATCTGCATCTACCGAACACACTTTAGCGAAAGTGCTTTTAACTGAAAAAGCACTTTCGCTAAAGTCCCTAAAATAAAAAAAAAATAAAAAACAAAAAACACATAACTAACATTTATGCAGGGGGGCAAGCACCCCGCACCCCCTTGTGGAGGGCTGAACCCCCCACACCCCCCACTTTTATATTCTCACTCCGAGATCACATTACAGTGGGGAAAAGGGAATATTGCCTTATCCTCCTATACTCTGATCTCAGCAACAGCCATTCCCCACTGATTTCCCTTATTTTTATCATACTTTCGTGAAAGTGCTTTTTCTGTGAAAAGCACTTTCGCGAATGTATGATTGGCAGTTTCACTTTCAGTGAAATTGCAGTTCGTGCATAAATATGGATCCTATATATATATATATATATATATATATATATATATATATATATATATATATATATATATATTCATAACATGTAGTGGAGTCATACCCAGCACCATACCTCTACACTTCTTAGTGCAATAATTCTGGACAAAGGCTGTCAAAATAGGGGGACAATGGTCCATGAACAGGGACATAATGTACGCACTGCAATTATAAATGTAGAATGTTGCTACAGTAACAGTGTTCATGTCACCATACATGTTCAGAAGGATGTGAGTTCTGAAACTGAAATATATGTCATCATTTACAGACAGAAATCCTGACATCATCACAGTGATTTACTACAAAATGAAAATAATGATTCTGTGGAACAGAACATACATGTGAGCAATAATCCTGGGCAGTCTGAGACAATCTGGGCAGTCAAGAGGTATGGTCAGGACCCCTTAGTGCAACAAATCTGGACCAAGCCACACAATGGTGGGCTATAAAGCCATGAAACTGGGAACATATTCCAAATATTGGAGTAGATAAGGTGACACAGTCGATGCAGTAACACCCACCTGTCTGTTGTACCATATATTGACTGGAATAGCCCAAGTCCAAAACCAAACTACTCCCCACTAATTACTGACATAAATCTTCACATCATCCCACTGATGTGTCAGAAATACACAACACGTATGGGGGTCAGGCACCAGTACATCTGATAAATATCGGCATATAACATCACAGTAGGGAAACTACACTGAGCTGCTAGGCATGTCACCAAGTACTGTCTAAACTATAGGCAGACTGACACAACACAAACCCAATTTTGTTATGCAGGAATACACATGTAATTGCCAATATATCAGGCACTACAGGGATGTAACAGCAGTGACCAACAGACACTAGCGTGAAAGTATATACCCAGAGCCAATCTCACCACATTCAGTGTGACATACTGGTAAGCCATAGGAACAGTAGAGTATATGGACTGTGTGAACAAAATCATCAGCATGTTTGCCACTCAAACACTACCCCTATATATACTTGCCCAATTCACAGTGTAGTCTGATGCCTGACTGTAGTATGGGACATGTGTCAGTCTGCCCCTATAAACACATACAGCTGATAGATCATAAGAAGATGCAGCAGCATGCAAAGTCAGATAGAAAAGGACCCTCAACACTTATATCTACCCCCTCCCTACACAGACCAAATAACACATTCACAATACACTGCCACACAATCCTGACAGTCTGTCAACAATTGCCAGAAATACACAGTCCTCTCAATTGTATAGAGTTCCACAGAACATCCAGGCTTTGTCCTCATATATAAGAACTTCTACACGTAACATGTCTGGCAGTCTGATACATCACTGGGATGATATCTGGAATAAAGTAATTATATAATGATATACTATACCTATCCACCTCTTACAGCATGACATCTGGACAAAGCCTGATATACTTGGAAGAGGCCCAAAGACAGGGGCATTATTGACATATTGCTGTCATAAACAACTCAGAGCCGATCTCTGCTTAACATACAAGGCCATGTCAAATCCAGAGCTGTTGGACATGCTACACTTAAAGAAATCCCAATCCATCAGAGCCACACACTCCAAGGATCTAAACCTTGTCATCACAATAAATAAAACATGCTGTTGGGATAGATTCCTGACCCAGAGACTCCCCAGACTCTGGAATAGACTGCCCATACATGTCAAGCAGAGCGCCTATTTGGCCCTCTTCAAAAGGAACCTTGACTATAGGATGGGAAATAGGAAATTCCCCCTGGGGATCACATCAGTCGACCTGTTAGACAGGGGTCCAGGGAAGTAAATATTGTGGGAAGAAATAGCCAGGGAATTGTTATGGCTAGGCTTGTATAGGCCCTAGGGCTGATAGCCTAGTACCAACCTATGAACCTATGAACTGAGAAAGTTGCTGGTGTAACAGGGTTGTTGTAACATATCTGTTCTGAGGGATATGAAGTCAGAAACACACATGGATGTCACTGTTTACTCACTGCAATCCTCAGAGTATGCTACTGAATTTCCAAGGCCAGAAAATGCGTGAGTAACACACCAAATATAAGAGTCCAAACTCTGGCCAGTCTGCGGATAGTCCTACAGTTGAGAGTTATGTCAATCACATAACACTATCAGACTTAAATTCACGCAGAGCAGCCATATCCACACAAATCCTGTCAAACTAGCATTACTTCAACTGTATAACAGCAATACTTACATTCTGTTTCTATGTGTGGAGCAATCTCCCCCAGTTTGTTGGGCTGTCTCTACAGTGTTTGTTGTAAGAGGTATTCCCAACTGCACTCTGTGATGCTGTTCGGCACACACCTCCATGAAGTACTTCTCCCAGGCAAGGAAAAGGGGTAACCCCCACATGAAGTACTCAGTTATAGGAGTGTGTTTCCATGCTACTGAGTATGGGAATGATACCACGGCTGTTCTACATGCAATTAGCAAGTGGGGGACTCCAACTGGTGCACAGCCCATCAGCTGCTCATGAACATTGCCTACTAAAGGCAAGCTGCTCCCTATATAAAACAGACGTATATCCTACATATGTCTCAGAGAGAGAGAGCGAGACACACACACACACACACACACACACACACACACACACACACACACACACACACACACACACACACACACACACACACACACAATGATGGAGTATACCAACTGAACTGAAAACAAAGAACCAGCTATGTCAAACAATTAAGCCTGCAATGGAATGTAGTAGGGGCATGTAAATGTGGAAAATAGGAAGTTCAAACAATATTATGTCTCAACAACACATGCTATACTGATATATTGCTAAGCAGAACATATGGCCATAGAAACTGTATCTGTCTGCAGTGACATAGAAGACAGCTCAGGGCCCTGAGTCACCCCAGGAAAGGATGGCTCACATATGACCACTACTGGAGTGTGTGTTGCACGATACCGACTGTGACACTGCTAGGCCACACCCAGTGCAAATCTTACCATCAGTAACTCTGCTACGTCCAGCTCTGACTTGTGCCTCCTTTTACAATGCCAATGTCTCCAACCCATATAACATAGCTGGTCTCACTACTCTCTTGTAGACCTTCCCTATCACTCTTAATGGTACTCACCTGTCACAAATCACACCTGACACTCTTCCCCACCACCCACATCCTGCCTGTACTCTCGTCTTCACCTCTCCCCCACACTCACCATTACTTTAAACTGTTGTTCCCAAGTATTTACACCTATCCACCTTTGAAAACTGTACTCCCTGCATCCTCACCATTCCTCCATCCTCTCTCCCATTCACACACACATATATTCTGTCTTAGTCCTGCTAACCATCATTCATCCCCCTCTAGACCAAACCTCCACCTCTCCAGGGTCTCGTCAACCTGTTCCCTGCTCTCACTGCAGACCACAATGTCATCTGCAAACAGCAAAGTCTAGGGTGACTCCTGTCTGATCATGTCTGTCAACCTGTCCATCACCACTGCAAATAAGAAAGGGCTTTTAGCTGCTCCCTGATGTACTCCCACCTCCACCTTAAACACACCTGTCACTCCCAATGTAGAACTCACTGCTGTCACACTAGCATTGTACATATCCTGTAGCATTCTTATGGATTCCTCTGCCACTCCTGACCACCTCATACAATACCACAACTCTTCTCTAGACATCCTGTCATATGCTGTCTCTACGTCCACAAAGACACAATGCAGCTACTTCTGACCTCTTCTGTATGTCCCCATTACACTCTCAGAGCAAACATCACATCTGTACTGCTCTTTCCTGACATGAAACCATGCTGTTGATCAGTAATCCTCACCTCCCTTCTTAGCCTAGCTTGCACCACCCTTTACCATTACCTCATGCTGTGACTGATCAGTGTTTTCCCTCTGTAGTTACTACAGCTCTGCACACCACCCTTTACCATTACCTCATGCTGTGACTGATCAATGTTTTCCCTTTGTAGTTACTACAGTTCTGCACACCATCCTTGTTCTCATAATTAGTACCCAAACACATTTTACTCACTCCTCATGCATCCTCTCACTTTCCAAGATTACAGTAAACAATCTGGTTAAAAAGACCACTGCCATTTGTCCTAAACACCTCCATGCTTCCACAGGTATGTCATCTGGACCAATAGCCTTTCCATTCTTAAACCTCTTCATAGCTATCCTTACTTACCCCTTGATAATCTGTTGTTCGTCCTGATTCACCATACCCACATCATCCAACCTTCTTACTCTCTCATTCTGTTCATTCAACAGCCCATCAAAGTCCTGTTTCCACCTGCTCGACACTCTCTCCTCACTAGTGAGTTCACTTCCACCATTATCCTTTCACAGCCTTATCTGCTGCACTTCCTTCCGAGCTACATGCCTCTGTCAAGCCAATTGGTACAGGTCCTAGTCTCCATCCTTGGTGTCCAACCTTACATACAACCCTTCAGATGCCCCATCCTCAGCCTTTGCCAGCACTCTGTTTGCCATGTACCCCATCTGCCTACATACCTGTCTACTTTCTTTATCTGGCTGGCAATCCCACTTCTCCCTGGCCAACCTCTTTCTCTGTATACTCCCCTGTACTTCCTCATGCCACCACCATGTCTCCTTATCCTCCTTCCTTTGGGCAGATGTCACACCAAGCCCTGTTCTACTCACCTCCCTTACTAGCTTGAATGTAGTTACCAAGATATTTGCTAACTCTTCACTGCCACCCACTGCCTGTCTTAACTCTTCCCTGAACTCAACCTAACAATCACTCTTTCTCATTATCCACCATTTGATCCATGGTGCTGCCCTCACACTCCTCCTCCTCTTCTTGATCCCCACCGTCATCCCACAGACCAACCTTCCATGCTGCCTAACTACATTTTCCCCTGTCACCACTTTACAGTTACCAAGCCCCTTAAAACAGGCCTACCTGCATAGGAGATAATCCACCTGTGTGCATCTTCCTCCACTCTTGTATGTCACCCTATGCCCCTCAGTCTTGTAAAACTATGTATTCACCATCCCCATGTCCAGCCTCTGTTGCAAACTCCACCACCATCTCACCTTCTAGATTCCTTTGCTTAACACCATACCCATGCATCACTTCTGCATCCCCTCTGTTCCCTTTACCAGCATGCTCATTGAAATCTGCTCCAATCACCACTCACTCACCCTTGGGTACACACATCACCACTTCATGTAACCACACCAAAGTACGTCTTTCTCATTCATCACACACGCAATTAGCTGAGCATATGCACTAACAACTGTCAACTTTACACCATCAATTCCCAGCCTCCTGAGCATCACTCTACCCTACACTCTTATCACCTCCACAAATGCTCTTGGCATAATGTTCCTTCAGGTTAACACCTACACCATGTCCCCTCCCATACACACCATGGTAGAACTATTTGTACCCAACTCTGATACACACAGCTGCACACCCCTTTCATCTGGTCTCTGGCACAAACAATATATCCACCTTTCCTCTGTCCAGCATATCATCTAGCTGTGTCCCAATACCAGTCATACTCACAACACAATAGTTCCTACCCTCACCACCACACACCTAGCCTTTCACCTCTCTGCCTGCCAAATGAGCATCAGACATTCTCCAGGGTATGTCTGTGAATGCAAAGGCTACTGCACTATCAAATGACATATGTGTATTACAGCAATATGAAGAAAGTGTCACTAATTGTGGCCCATAGCCCACCATGTATGTGTGTTGTCCTGCCCTAACAGGCTGACATAACTGACTGAGCATTAAGACTGTCATTACAGTGTGCCATACTGACATAGAATAGAAATGTATAGCAGGTATTACCTGTGCATATGTATGTATGGGTAGGTGTACCTGGCTACCTCATAACAACTGACATGGGATGCAAAACGTCAGATGAATAAGCTGTACATGTTGTACTTGTGTGTAACCTTAGTTTCTGTGCATCCAACAGAGTTACACCTCTACAGCTACTGGTGACGTCATTGCCCTGACACACACATGGGTAATATAATAAGCATGAGTATCACATTGAAATTGTAAAGGTGGCCAATTGTGTTCTGACCCTGTGTCCGTGCCTATTACAACCAGATATATGACCACCCACATAGCTGTATGATCTTAGCGATACCTTACTTGTAATACTTGTCTCCACCAAAGTAGAAATAACCCCTTTGCCAGACAGCAAGCAATGCACAAAGCACATGATGTGATGCTGCATTGGTTGTACAGGGCAAAGTAGGATCATGCACCAACTGGGTGGCATGTCAACCTTTGTCTAGATGAGCACATTAGGGCACAGGTGGATTACTGTAAGGCTAACTATGAGTACAAACTGGTCACATCCACTAAGGGCAATCACAAGGCCATCTTCACATATGTCTGCACTCTCAGAGGCACCAACACAACCCACCCTGTAATGGTGGTCAATCACAGCACATACACACACACCATAACTACAGACAACCCACTGCAGACAGGTTTAGGGCAAACATCACCCCCCCTGGATCACCATCAATATAGGTGGATATGCACAGCACATGCACCCCTCCCCACATCATCATGGATCAGGTGCAAACTGCCTAATCAATGTTAACAAAAGCAAGTCCTCTTGGGGCCTAATAACATTCCTGTCTGCAACCTACATGAACCCAGGCATATGCTTCCAGCTCCATTACACACTGTATGCAAGCAAAGCCTGAGCACCACTGACATCGCATCTGCAAGGAGCATGGCCACTGTCATCCCTTTAAGCAAATGTGAATGATGAATGGTGGTTTATAAAATATACTGGCCCTCATTTGGGGGAACATGACACATCAGGACCAGGAGTACAATGCATGTTCATACAGTGCTGCCAGGTACAGGGGTATGATGTGTTTGTAACTGGTGGCTAATGTTAGTCCATATGCATGTGCTGACTCTGTAAAGAACTCTGGGCAATTTCTGAGGTCCTGTGATGTGTTTCCCTGTGTATGTCTTCCAGGTGCTATGCAGCAGCAACCTCCTTACACTGATGCAGACATCAGCCATCACAGAAGCTGTACTCTTAAACAATGCCATCCTTTCTGGCCGTAGCCAGTAAAATCTGCAGAAGTGGACTGCTCTGTCAGATGAGATCATCAACAGAGTGAACGTGTTGGGCCACCATGGATGCACATATGATCAGGTCAGGCATAGAGCACCTGACCTGATACATTTTGCCTGGCAAAGGGCTACTGCTGTAGTGAGAGACTGCACTGCTAGCATTGGGGGGCCAGTCACACAGGCCCCATTTACAGTGACAGAGGAGCTCCTTGCCAACCTTGGGGTAGCCCCCACACATACTCAAACACAGGAAACAGCAGTTGTGGAGGTGGGTGGCACCAGGCAACAGGCAATGAGCATCCAAGTAAGGCCAAAGTGAATGTAATGAGGTAGCATTTAAACTGTCTTCTACAAGGTCTCTTGATGCATATGTCAGTGCAAAATGGATTAGTGGGTGGGGTTTAGTAATGCACACAAGTGCACATCTATGGTAAAGGACAGCAAATTGTGTAATATCATAGTGTGTACTGTACCTGTGCAGAAATGTAGCTTTCATCTTGTACCAATGCCTAATGTGAATCTGCTGACAATACCTCTCCCTCATAACTACATAGGTCCCTCTGGTCTGCACATGGGACAGCAGCCTGAACCCAGTAAGTATGGGGTTTCCCTGTTGTGGCTCACCAGTATCCCAGGCATGCTAAAGTTAATGCATGTGATCATGCACACAAATGTTACACTCAGCCATTTGGCAATATCTGCATGTTCACCTGTGGTGGTGTTTACTGCATTGCATCATGGTGGTCATGACATGGGCCTATTTGCAGGAGATGTCACATATCTGTCACAACCTGTCATTGCAGAACACCTAGACAAAGACCAACAAAATGGGGGGGGGCAAAGGCCCAAAATCAGGGTCATATTGTAGAAATTAGTGGTATACATTGCATATAAATGGTGTACACACCTGTTAGAATGCCAGATATGTGTGATATAAAAAATGAGAGCACAATAGACAAGTTCAAAATACTGCCAACTTTTCATGTGACATACAACCTGTACAATTCAATTGTAAAGCAAACAAATCTGTTAGGGGAACAAAAATGGCACATAACAATAGCACAACAACCTAGATGCATATGTGTGCACAGGCTAAAGCTAATACTGTGTTAAGGCAGCTTTCAATATAACTACAGCAGTACATGTTATTGAGTACACAACAGCCATCAATTACAGAGACTCTTTGAATAACAGCAACTAATGGTCAGCTGTCCTGCCAAGATTATCCTAACATATACCCAGTTGTCTGCTACAAAAACAGCCATAGTTCACATACAGCTGACAAAGCTGCTAAGGGATCACATGTTTGAGATGTATCAGCCTGGAGAAGGGTATCAAAACATTTCCACAGCATTGCACATACCATGGAACATAGTGCAGACAACCATCAAAAAGTGGTGAAAATATGGGGCTACAGTGACATTGCGAAGGAGTGGACATCCCACCAAAGTCTATGAGAATACAAGACCAAAACTGGTCAGGGAGGTTGTCAGAAGCCCTACAACAATACTGAAGGAGTAGCAGGATTCTGGCAAGTACTGGGTGTGTGCTACACATCACAACAATCTTCCATGGTCTCCATATGTCCTGTCTATAGGGTAGGGTTGGAAGATGGCAGAAGTTCCTCACACCAAACAATATCCAGGCCTTATGAAAACAATACATCAGGTCTCCAAAAAGCAAGTGGGAAATGTGTTATGGTAATATGGGACCACGGTTGAACTCTTTGGCCACAGTTCTGACAGGTGTGTTTGGCACAATATCACCACTGCACATTACCACAACAACACCACCCCACGGTGAAGCATGGTGATGGCAGTGTCCTGCTTTGGTGTTGCTGTTCACAAGCTGGAACTGGAGCTGTAGCCAAGTTATAGGGGATTATGAACAGTTCCAAACACTGGTCCCTTGTGGCTCCAAAACGTTCTACCACATAGCTGTGGATGGTGATGTATTCCACCTTTCCACACAATAATGGCCTAAACCATACATTCAAATCAACAAAAGGATGGCTTCACCAGAACACGTGCAACGTTCTGCACTGGCCGAATCAGAGTCCAAACCTACATCTAATAGGTTATACGCAGGGTGACCTGAAGAGGGCAGTGCACAGTGGATGACCTTGCAATCTGACATAGTTGGAGGTGTTTTGCAAGGGAGAGTGTGCAAACATTAGCAAGTCAAGATGTGCCATGCTGATAGACACCTTCCCAAGAGGACTGCATGCAGCAATTAAATCAAAAGTTTGTTTAACAGAGTATCACTTTATAGGTTCATAGGTTCATAGGTTGATACTAGGCTATCTGCCCTAGGGCATTTATAAGCCTAGCCAGAGTATGTTTGGCTTTCACCACCCTTTTAGATTAGTTGACTATGCTTCTGTATAGTATGTCACAGAAGGTAGCCCTTTTAAGGTTTGTTTACTGTACCTCTGTCAAGCAGCAACACAAAAGAGATCCCAGGGCTAAACTTACGATCTCCCATCCATTCGTCAAGATTTCTCTTGAAGAACGTCAGTAAGGGGCTTTGCCTGACATGGATTGGGATTTTGTTCCAGAGTAAGGGGAGCCTCTGGGATATGAATCTGTCCCTCCAGCATGTCCTATTTATTTCTGTGCTGAGGTTCAGGTCTCTGGAGAATGTAGCTCTAAGAGATTTAGATTTCCTGAGGTGAAGCATGTCCATTAATTCTGGGTTGGACATGGCTTTATACGTCAGACACAGATCGCCTCTGAGTAGGCAGTACGCAACTGAGTAGCGTTGGAGTTTCTTTAGCCGAACTGCATAGGGCATCTGTTTGAGCACCTTGATTCTCTTGGTGAGATACTTTTGGGATCTTTCCAGTTGCTGAAGGTGTCGGGTAAGGTACATCCAAAATGGGGCATTGCACTCAATTATGGGCCTGAAAAGTGATGAGTAGAGGGGCACAATGACCTCTCTTGATCTAGATGTGAACCCTTTCATGATAAGGTGGGCTATATAGAAGGTCTTTCTAGCCACTTTGGCAATGTGATTGTCAAAGGAGAGATTACTATCTACTTGGGCCCCCAAGTCCCTAATTACTTCTTCCGTACTTAATGGATTACCACCTATGTGGTAATTTTTGGGCACTTTGTTTTTTCCAAAGGGGATGACTATACACTTTTTGGCATTTAGCTTTAGGCCATGGCTCTGGCACCAGATATCCGACTCTGTGAGACCCTTTTTGAGGATGCTTGTGTCAGTCGGAGAGTCAATTATAGCACCCAGTTTGCAGTCATCTGCAAACTTGGTCAGCCATAGTCCACCTGTGTTAGCCTGTACCTCGGAGAAATATATACCAAACAAGAGAGGTCCCAGGTCTGAGCCTTGTGGGACACCACCTGTAACTGGTTTAGAGTCTGACATGGCACCTGCTATTCTGACCACGTGGGTTTGCACAAGGGTGTGCATATTCATGCAACCAGCTTATTGTACCTATTTCAGTTGCCAGATTCTACCTGTAACTGATGTATATGTTCTTCAGTTGGATTACACAGGTTATATGTCACATTAAATGATGGCAATGTTGTGACTTTATTTTTGAGGTCTGATGTGATATATCATGACAACCTGGCATGTTAACAAGTGTGTGTACACTTACTATATCTACTGTAAGCTTGGAAATTTGTTTGAGTAACCAGCTTTGCTTTAAAATACATGTACAGCAGGTTATGCAGTCTGCACCTCAAATTAGGACATTACTTAGTGGCACCAATCCACAGGCCAACCCAGTAATGTATCAGACAAACACAGGAATTATGAGGAACAGATCAAACATATGAGCCACATATGTAGACGTTCAGCAAAGCCCTGTACAGTTGGGGGGTATGTTCTGTAGGAGTTACCACAGTGCTATACAGATAAACAGCAATAATTTACATGGCTGCAGTGTATGCTAGGTGAAGGGCCATCACCTGCTAACACCACTCACGTATCCCAGAGGTGTATATTAGTAGTAACAGTAATTGGAAAGGGATGTACAGCATGATCTGAGGGTCCATCCAGAGTGTGTAAGTTATTTTCTGACTGTGTGTTGTGAATGCCCCCAGTCGGCAAATGTGAGGTCTGTGTAATGCCTTTGAGACATCTCACCTGTCTGTGCATGTCTGTGTGTGTGTGTGTGTGTGTGTGTGTGTGTGTGTGTGTGTGTGTGTGTGTGTGTGTGTGTGTGTGTGTGTGTGTGTGTGTGTGTACCAGCAAATCTTATAGTGCCTGTAGTAATTTGCAAATGTTGTTTTTCCCTCACAGGTGGACATGGTGGCTGCAGACCCTCCCACTCTTATACTGATGTCAGTGTCTCTACAGAATCTGACCACAATGATACACATATTGAGGCACAGGTTGGGTTGTCAGGGGCTGGTACTGTTCCATTGGTTGGCATCCCACTATTGTTAACCCCATCCCCAGACACTGTCACAATGCCCACACATACCCTGTCACCAGTGGCCACAGATAATGGACAGTTGGCAGGTGGTGGCATGGAATAGGCTACTGTGGTGACTATGGCAAGTGAGGGTGCAGGCACTAGCCATAGCCAGAGTGCTGCCGAGGTCTCACACAGGCAGATGGGTAGGGATGCTCAGAGGAGGATTGCAGCCCATCATGCCCCTGTTGCATAGTGCCACTGCAACAGTTACCAGACACATGTTTCAGGCTGTCATGGGGGCACAGGCATGTAATGAACATAATACCAGACATATACGCCGGGTCATGGATGAGCACTTCCCTGGTATCCTTTGCAATATGAACTCACTGCAGCCATTTGTGAGTATACTGGGGCAATGGAATGATGGTGGGTGGAGACCTTGGCACTCTTCATCCATAGAATATCTGTACTTGAGCATTTGGTGGATGTTGGCCAACAACCATGTGGCTGTAGGGCAGCACCACGATCAGCTGAGGGTCTATGTGGCCGTGCACCATCACATTCCCATGCTGGAAGTACCACCAGCACTACTGAAAAGTGTGTGCTGCCCACGCCAAGATGCAGAAGGACATGGGCACATGATCTTGGCTGGATCCAGCAGGCAGCAGTCACCAGCAGGGAGTAGTACTGCATCTGGACTCAGCCCTGGTGGTGCCAGTGATACCCTCGGCAGGCCCAGTTCCCGTGTCCATGGCCAGAGACAGGGAACTGTACACCCTGTCATGTATGGCCCACAGCTGTCCAACATACACCTGTGTAGGGTGCCCACATGGCATGACTGTGTGTATACAAACACATACATCACCATCAGAAAAGTCACCTCCACACACACACAAACCCAGTAAATGAACCACTGAAACTGCAAACAAATAAAGAAGCCAAGAGGTTCAAAAATCCAAAACAGAATTTAATATACTAAAACAATAAACGTAAAGCTCTTTTCATCCAGTCGGATCACCGGACTTCTTCAGACAAAAAACAGTACATAGACACCAAGTTTAAATACAAAAACTTTTCCCTCCATTCAGTCATCTACCCAATCAAATAAACCACATTGTTTAAAGCTTATTAATCAATTAGCATTCACTACTAGTACTTAACCCAGTTTTAACCATGTACATTGATACTCACTAAGATATATCCCCATTTAAATTGCCATGTTTTTTAAAAGTCACTTCATAATACTACTTTCCATATTTTAAAAACATAGATGTATAAATACTGTTCCTAAAATATAAACACAAAAGTAATTGTTAAATAGTTAAAATATCAAATTCATCTAGTGAGACTTCTCAGTTTTAAGATACAGGCAATAGAAATCACTTCATTTAAGCCTGGCTTTCTACTAAAGTCCAGGCATAACTGCCATAACACTTCCTGCCTTTCTAGAATTAAAGGGAAGAGGCCACCTCTTAGATTATATTTTATTTGGTCTATCACTCTAAAAGTAAAGGCATGGCCTGGGTGACTACTACAATGCCTTGCCAAGGCATTCTCATTCTTGCCCTTGCTTATACTAAATTTATGCTTGTAAGCCCTTTCCTTAAGTTTTCTATCAGTCTTAGCAATATAGTATGTTGGGCACAACTGGCATTGGGCAATATAGATCATGGATTTACAGCTACAATTGTACCTCCCATTTATTCTATATGTTTTATCTCAGACTGTAAAAGTGCAACCTGATGCCATGTACCTGCAAAGGCTGCAAGCCTCACATTTAAACATGACTGGCATTCATACGGTTATTTGTCTAGGCAGTTCTGCCAGTGACTTCAAGTTCCTGCCACGTTTAAAAATTACAGATATTTTTTCACCTATTTTAACCATCATTTCTTCCTCAAGTGAAAAAACCCTCCAATTTTTAAACAAAATGTTCCTTATACTATTAGCATCTATACTAAAGAGCCAGAGGCATAGTTCACCACCTAGGTTTGTTTTCCATTTCTGACAGTAATTAAGGAGGTTTCATTATAACCAGTTCCATGTAAAACCCCTTCACTTTTTGCCAAGTCTAAAATAGGTTTGTACACCACCCTAAATATCTTTTGTTGTACTTCCAAAGTGAGCTCCACAATTAAATGTTCAGGATAACCCCTACTTAAGAGCATTTGTTTCAAGGTCCTACATTCCTCTAAGAAATCAGCTTCTTCCGTAACCATCCTAGCTGTACGCACCAACTGCCCCTTCATCACTGATTTCTTTTGGTGAAGGGGTGGGAGCTAGTAAAGTGCAACATCGAATTTGAATATGTTTTCTTTCAGAAGATCTTTGCTGAAAAAGCCCCTTTAATATTATATTTCATTAATAAGATATCCAAATAGGATATACAATCTTCCTTAAAACAAATAGTAAACTTTAAAAATTCAGTAGTCCCATTTAAATGTCCTATCAGTTTATCTGCTGCCAATCCATTGCCTTTAAACAAAATAAAAATGTCATCCAAAAATCTCATATAAAAACAGATGGATGACATAATATTAGGATAATTGAACACGTACCATGAACCGTATGTCCCAGCCTAGGCTTCTGGCAAATCCACACCACACCATGTGTATATGATGATACCTGTGCCATATCCATGCCATCCATACCACTGATACAGGGACATGCAAATATGTGTCTGATGCAGAGGGTGACTTTAACAGAGTGTAGCTGTTTAATGCTGGGTAAGGTGCTGTCATCTGGCATTTGTAATGGGTACACATCAGAGTGTGTGTGTACATTTTCAGCCATGATGCATTATTGGTGTTAGTAACACTAAGTGAATGTGTTCTCACATGCTGTATTCTGTTTGTGTTCCAGGTGTCTGTGTGTCAGCAGGATGTGGCCCTGCCAACATCACCAACGAGGAGTATGGCAGTGCTGTAACACATCAACCATGTCATTGTCGAGGTACAGCTGTATCCGCACACATTTCCCAGGTCTGTGTAACAGTTCTTGCATGTGCCTGTTCGTTCCTAGATCCTACTGACATTTCTCTAAGTGTATGACCATGCCCAGTGTGACCTTATATAGTAAATGTGGGACTCCATTCCAGGGATTGTTGTACACCAATCTGGTTTGTTTTGTGCTACAGCCATACCAGTCAACCTGTTGGTGCAGGATATCTGGAGATAGCCTATCCAAATGGGGAGACAATGGCACATATGTTGATTGTGACTACACAGTGATTTACCAGAGGAATACAGGATGGATGATGCACACACCAAAATTATGGGCCAAATGCTATGCATTCTTGTACAATCCAGCCTGTTGAGAGGTGTGCCTATGAGCAATTGACTGCTGGAGCTGTGGAAATGGTCCAACACCTTGATGATATATTACAATGGTGGAATCTCTGTGCATTTCTGTTCTGGACTGGTCTGATTTCCAGTCCATGGTTGGGTAATATAAGTCAGACAGGATCAGGGTGACAGGCAGACTCCAGATAGATTTGTAGGGGATAAGATATGTGGGGGGTGTCCTGGGTCAGATATGTTTGCCTATAGCTACCAGTACTTTGCATAGGGGTATTCTCAAAGGCTGACAGCATTTTGAGGGTCTTGTTTGTGTCAGACTGTTTGACCAGCCTGGAGGTGTGTGTGTGTGTGTGTGTGTGTATGTGTGTGTGTGTGTGTGTGTGTGTGTGTGTGTGTGTGTGTGTGTGTGTGTGTGTGTGTGTGTGTGTGTGTGTGTGTGTGTGTGTGTGTGTGTCTCACATATATGTATGGCTCACCTCATTTTGCTTGGATGGCCAAATTTTGGGGTCAGGATGTTGCATAGGATGAGTGATCAGGGAAGGGTGTGTTACTCCCCATGGCTTTGGTACAGGGTTCTATGGGTGCAGACATGTCACCATCTGCCAGGGTTAGGACTGTGTGCAATGAGTGCATTCCTATGTTTAGACTCCTAGCCCTGCTTGTTGACTGTACAGAGTATCACAGAATGTCCACATTCATGACTCGTATATCTGGTCGGTTACCCAAATGAGTGTGGTTTTCAAGGAAAAGTGATTTGCAAGTCACTCCGGGTTGAAGTCAGATACTATTGACAGTTGACATTGCAGTTTCAGACTTCATACCCATCAGACATTCCAATATCCTGCAGATCGATTTAGTGCCAACTTCACCCCCCCTCTCACCCCCTAAAGGGCCCGTCTCAATATCAAAAGACTGCCAAATTCCGATAATCACAGCCACACAGGTAGAAACAGCACTCTCCAAAGCTAAGAATATAGCATCCATGGGACCAGATGGCATCCCAGGCTGTGTACTACATGAATTACAAAATGAACTGGCACCCCACCTAAGTGGCATGGAATGCATTATCATGGAACTTATAAACAAAGACATTGGCAACCTTCAAACACTGGACCCCACCCAGTTTGGGTTTGTGAAGGGCCGATCTTGTCTCCTGAATCTGATTGACTTCTTCGAATCGGTCTCCAGAACTGTGGATGAGGGTAAGGCGGTCCACACAGCCTATCTGGACCTCATCAAGGCCTTCAACACCATCCCCCACTCTGGAATCATAGATAAACTTACTAAGCTGGGCATAAATCCCTACGTCACTCGATGGGTTGCCAACTGGCTTACTGACAGAACCCAGACTGTAAAAGTAGCCAACTCCAAATCCAGCTCCAGACAAGTGACAAGTGGAGTACTTCAGGGTTCAGTCCTGGGACCACTCTTGTTTGGCATCTACTTCTCTGAAGTACAGGCCAACACTAAGGGACTCTGGCTAACAAAGTTTGCAGATGACTGAAAACTGGGAGCCATTATTGAATCCCCAAATGATGTGGATATTCTACAAAAGGGCCTTACAGAAACAGATGCCTGGTGCCAGAGCCATGGGCTCAAGCTTAATGCCAAGAAATGTATAGTTATCCCCTTTGGAATAAAACATGTACCCATGAACTACCACATAGGTGGCAGGACACTAAACATCAAAAGTGTGATGAGAGACTTAGGGACCCAAGTGGACAGTGGTCTCACTTTCGATAACCACATCACCATAACAGTCAGGAAATCCTTCTATGTGGCACACCTCATCACTAATGGCTTTTCATCCAGAAAAAAAGAGGTCATTGTCCCACTGTACTCATCCCTCATTAGACCCATTATAGAGTATAATGCCCCATTTGGTATGTACCTCACAAGACATCTGCAACAGCTGGAAAGGCCACAGAAATACCTCACTAAAAGAATTACAGGCTTAAAGCAGATGCCATATGCTGACCGTCTTAAAAAAATCCAGCTATACTCTGTGGCATATTGTCTACTCAGAGGCAATCTCTGCTTAACATACAAGGCCATGTCAAACCCTGAGCTGTTGGACATGCTCCACTTAAAGAAATCCCAATCCCTCAGAGCCACACGCTCCAGGGATCTAAACCTTATCATCACAATGAAAAAAACATGCTGGAGGGATAGGTTCCTGACCCAGAGACTCCCCATACTCTGGAATAGACTGCCCATACATGTCAAGCAGAGCGCCTCATTGGCCCACTTCAAAAGGAACCTTGATGATTGGATGGGAGATAGGAAATTCACCCTGGGGATCATGTCAGTCAACCTGCTAGACAGGGGCCCAGAGAAGTCAATACTGTGGGGAAAAAATTTCCAGGGAATTTTTATGGCCAGGCTTGTATAGGCCTTAGGGCCAGTAGCCTAGTACCAAGCTATGAACCTATGAAACTATGCTACTACAATCATTCCATCAGCTGTCTAACATTATTAACTAACATCTACCCCACCATTAACTGGGAAAACTACTCATGTACCAACTCCTTCACACAACACTTTCTGGAATTCATAAACTCCAATGCCTTGGATCAACTTATCCACACCCCCACCAGGGGCAACAATATCCTAGACCTAGTCATTACTAAAATGAGTGACCAGTGATTCACACCTGAAGTCAACTCCTTGTTGGTCCAATCCAACCATAAGCTAATCACTCTTGATATCCACATCCCGCCCCCACCCCCATTAAGGAAACCACGGTAAAGAATTTCTCCAAAGCCAACTTCATGCTTCTTAAGACAGAAGTGGTGAACTTCATGACACCCATGCAGATGGATAATACAGTTACAACTGCTGAATCCTACACAAATGCACTCTATAAGCACTTACACAAGTGCATGGATCGTGCTATCCCAAACAGAACCAAGACGCTATCCTCCAAAAAAAGAAAGCCAATCTGGTGGTCCTCTGCCATAAACAAACTGTACAACAGAAGAAAGAAATTGTTGCAAAAGAGAGTAAAATCCCATGAGTGGAGGAGCTCCCTCGTCAGCCTCAGTAAGAAGCTGAGATCCCTTATAAGATCCTACAAAGCTAGCTGCAAAGGCAAAATTGGCACTGATTCTAAGGACAACCGCAAAACATTCTATAGCTATGTCAAGAATCTCAATGGCAACACCCAGATCTGCTCTGAGTTACAGCACAATGGCACAAACATTACAGAACCAACTGATATTGCCAACATTCTGGCAGATAGGTTCAGTGCCAACTTTATCCCCCCACCACCTAAAGGGCCCATATCTATACAGGAAGAATGCAGAGTCCCTGTTATCACAACTACACAGGTAAAAGCTGCACTCTCTAAAGCCAAAAACACAGCATCTATGGGATCGGACAACATCCCAGGCTGCATTTTACATGAACTTCAGAACGAACTGGCTCCCCACCTATGCACCATGTTCAGTCATAGCCTCACATCAGGCATTATGCCCACTGAATGGCATACAGCAACAGTTATTCCACTCCACAAAGGGGAAGCCACTACTGATCCTGGGAACTATCGCCCTATTAGCCTGACGAGCCTGGTCTGCAAGGCCATGGAACGTATCATCATGGAACTCATAAAGAAAGACATTGGTAACCTCCAAACTCTGGATCCCGCCCAGTTCGGGTTTGTGAAAGGCAGATCATGCCTCCTGAACCTGATCAACTTCTTTGACGCAGTCACCAAAGCCGTAGATGAGGGTAAGGTGTTTCACACAACCTATCTTGACCTTGCCAAGGCTTTTGACACCATCCCCCATTCTGGAATTATAGCTAAACTCACTAAACTAGGTATAAATTCCTACATCACAAGATGGGTTGCCAACTGGCTCACTGACAGAACCCACACTGTAAAAGTTGCACACTCCAAATCTGACCTCAAACCAGTGACAAGTGGAGTTCCACAGGGTTCAGTCCTGGGACTTTTCCTGTTTGGTATCTACTTCTCTGAAGTACAGGCTAATACAGAAGACCTCTGGCTAATGAAGTTTGCAGATCACTGCAAACTAGGGACCATAGTTGAGTCCACAAATGATGTGGAAATCCTACAGAAGGGCCTCGCTGAGACAGATGCTTGGTGTCAGAGCCATGGCCTCAAGCTCAATGCCAAAAAGTGCATTGTCATCCCCTTTGGTAAAAACTCTGTACCCATGAATTACTACAGAGACAGCAGTCTACTTAACACCGAATGTGTGATAAGAGACCTTGGGACCCAGGTGGACAGTAGCCTGTTCTTTGATAGTCACATCACCACAGTAGTCAGGAAGTCCTTCTACGTGGCACACCTCATCACAAAAGGGTTCTCATCCAGGAAAAAAGAGGTCATTGTTCCCCTCTACTCGACACTCATTAGACCCATTATAGAGTACAATGCCCCTTTTAGAATGTACCTCACAAAACATCTGCAGCAGCTGGAAAGGCCAGAGAAGTACCTCACAAAGAGGATTACTGGTCTCAAACAGATGCCCTGCACTGACTGTCTCAAAAAACTCCAGCTTTATTCAGTAGCATATCGCCTACTCCGAGGTGATCTCTACCTAACATATAAAGCTATGTCAAACCCACAGCTTTTGGACATGCTACACCTAAAGAAATCCCAATCCCTCCGAGCTACACAGTCTAGGGACCTAAACCTTGTTGCCACAATAAACAGGACATGCTGGAGGGATAGATTCCTGTCCCAGAGACTTCCCATACTCTGTAACAGGCTACCAATCCATGTCAAGTAAAGTTCTTCATTAGCAATCTTCAAGAAAAATCTTGATTAGTCGATGGGAAATAGGAAATATACCCCAGGATCACTTCTGTGTCTCTGCTTGACAGTGGCACAGGAAAATAGCTTTCTTGGGTGGCGTAAGCCAGGGAACCTTGTTGGCTAGGCTTACATAGGCCCTCAGGCTGATAGCCTAGTACCTACCTATGAACCTGTGAACCTATGAACCTATTATTAGAGCAGTATTTCAAAGGTGTCATTCTCTTTGAACCTTTGTGACCTCATTATTCATGGCTTTGTCCAGATTTCTTGCTCTCTAACACTGGCAGGTTTTCTCCTAGCAGTTAGCAGCATAGCCTTTCTTTGCATTTTATAGACTGTGTTATGTTGGTGTTATGGACCCCATGACACTCCCTAACAGGGCACTGTGAGGGAGGTATGGGCATTTGCCACAGGTCTGTAGACCAGGTGTGACAGATGCAGGCTATCTGTAGCAACGCAGTGCATTCTGATAATCATGTCCCCAGGCTGGTGGCAGTCGACAATCCTGGGATGGCACCAGTAAGTTGACTGTGGGTGTTACAGACAATTGCTTTCTGTTTGTGTTGAGCCATAACTCCAGTTGACAGCTGGATGGTGCTTAAGGCTAGGGACATATTATTGCATTTCTATGGGACTAAGGGGGGGTGACACATCTGTAGACAATACACATTTGGAGAGAATGCGCTGATATTTGTTTAACATTTTGGTCCCATTTAGCATAGTGTTGTGACCTATCTTTGAGACTATAAGCATAACAGTACTGAACACAGGTCAGATTCTTCTGGCTTAAATATTTGTAGCTTCAGACTTCTTACCTTTCAGAGCCATACTGCCATTGCCAGACCTGCTGTGTTATCACTGTGTAAAGGTCTGTAGGTGGGGATTTCATGGATGTCACCATGAGGGGGTCTTTGCCAGACATTTCTGTATGGTTTTCTACAGGTGATCTGCTGGGTGAGGCTAGGGGTGGGTATGGGACCCCCACTTTGACATCCATGCATGTGACCTATGACCCCCAGTTATTTGGTTTACTACATATACTGCAGTGGTATTTGTCAACTAGGGTGGTACTGCATAGTGTGGGTAGGCCAGTACTGGGATTACACTTCCTGCTGTCCCACAGAGTTGTCAGTTGTCTGCTGCCATCCCAGTAAGCCACCTCACTTCCTTGTATGCTTAAACCAATACCATAGATATGCTACCAGAACATTTTACTCCATTCATTTATTGTTAAGGAGACTGACTTACCTTGTGCCTGAGGCTGTTGTGAGGATGCTGTTTGAGGGATGACTATGTTGGATGCACACAGTACACTGCCTATACATGGTAAGGTATAGGTGGTGTGATGTTTGGCATCCATTTTACTGTGTGTGTGAGTCAGAGAGAGAGAGAGATCAATCCCTCAGGCCCTACAGTGTCAGTGTATGTGCTATACATTGCCTCTTTGCCAAGGACAGGGCATACTGGGCATGCCTCCATCTGCCTACAGGGGCAGGTTCAGGATGTTCCTCCTCTGAGTCCCTTGGTGCCTGTGGAGACCTTGGCAATGGTGGGAGGCTGTGTGTCCCTTCACCATTTTGTTCCTGTTGCAGCTGTTGCCACAGGATCATATTGTGTAGCATGGCACATACTATGAACATGTGTGCACATGTGGCTGGAGAGTACTGCAAGGCTCCACCACATATGTCAAGGCAGCAGAACCATGACTTGAGCATCCCAAACACATGCTCTATAATGATCCTGGTTTGTGCGTGTGCCTCATTATGGTGTTTTTGTGTGGGTGTGTGTGCATTTCTGATGGGTGTCATCAGCCACGGCTCTAGTCCATAGCCAGCATCTCCCACCAGATGGCAATATGGGATGTCCTCACTGGTAAATGCCTGGTACAGCTGTGACGAATAGTGAAGTCATGATACCTTCCAGGATTGCCAGCACACACATTCATGATAATGCCCTGGGCATCACACATGACCTGTCAGTTGATGGAGTGGAACCCCTTGCAGTTTAGGTACACCCTACCCTGGTCACTGGGTGGTGCTTTGATGTGGATGTGCGTGCAGTCTATGGCACCCAGTACTTCCGGATATTCTGCTACATGGTGGAAGAGATGCATATTGCTGGTCCACTCCTCACTGGTGCTGGGGAAGTAAATGTGCTCAGCGGCATGTGGTTGCATGGCATCCAGGAACTGGTGGAGTATCCTGGATACAGATGCCTGTGAGACCCCATGATATCTCCAGTTGGTCTTTGGAAAGTACCTGTAGCTAATATTCTTAAGTGTAAACATTTCTTGGTATCCACTGGGATGGGTTCCCCTCTGTTGATTCTGGATCTGAGGTGAGGCTGGCACAGCTCAGCAAGTTGCTGAAGTATGTCCCTGTCCAACCTATAGCACTCTACTACCTCCAGCTCATGTAGCCCCTGGTAGGTTACCCTGAGTCTGAACACTCGTCTCCTCCTCCTCAGACTGAGTTGGTTGTCAGCATTATCCTCCTCACCACCCTCAGTCTCTAGCACATACTGATAGATCAAAGCAACAGCAGCCCCTAACATGTTTTGTTAGTTGTGTCAGTTTAAAATTCCCCTGAATTTGTACACCAGTGGTGTAGAGTTTGTGGGAAAAAAACAGAATGAAAGGTGTTTGCATACTTTATAGTAGTGTGCTGGGCTGCTGCCTGTGTGATTGGCTGACTGTGATACATAGTTTATAGTAGTGTGCTGGGCTGCTGCCTGTGTAATTGGCTGATTCTGATACATAGTTTATAGTAGTGTTCTGGGCTGGGCTGGGCTGCTGCCTGTGTGATTGGCTGACTGTGATACATAGTTTATAGTAGTGTGCTGGGCTGCTTGTGTAATTGGCTGATTCTGATACATAGTTTATAGTAGTGTTCTGGGCTGGGCTGGGCTGCTGCTTGTGTAATTGGCTGATTCTGATACATAGTTTATAGTAGTGTTCTGGGATGGGCTGGGCTGCTGCCTGTGTGATTGGCTGACTATGATACATAGTTTATAGTAGTGTTCTGGGCTGGGCTGGTCTGCTGCCTGTGTGATTGGCTGACTATGATACATAGTTTATAGTAGTGTTCTGGGCTGGGCTGGTCTGCTGCCTGTGTGATTGGCTGATTCTGATACATTCCACCTACCAGCTATGCTAGTTCTCCTTGATTGCCTTCCTTCTGCTGTTTCCCCTTCCCATTTCCTCCCTGTTTAAGCCCCGATGTGTGCCGCCGTGCATACCTGGTGCTCATTTGTAAACAGTTCTGCTATTTCCTTTTTTTTTTTTAGGCACGGTGGGTACCACGCACACCTGTTTAGTGAAAGTAAACACTTTTAAGCAGAACTGGCTCTCCCCTGGATGCAAACATGCTCTTCATTTCATGGAATAAGTCAATGCAGCCTCAGACACACCCCCTTGCTTAGCTGTGTTTAGCTAAGCGCAAACCCAGGCAACAGAGCTCCAATATGCTTACAGCAAGCATGACACACCCCCTTTTCATGTTAGCTGCTCCTCCTGCCTACACTCTCCTGTTCTGGCACCTGCACGGTTAGTGCAGTGTGTGGACTTAAAATATTTTGTGATTCAGTAAATTTCCCTTCATTTGCATACTTCACTGTCTTAGTCCATAGTTATTGCTCTGACACAGAGACTTTCCCCTTGACAACCAGTGTTCCCTGGTAATGTTTTGATTCTGCATGCCATTAACTACAATGGCAAAATGCAGATTTCCCCTAAAATTGAGTTTTTACATTTTTTTTGGCACAATCCCGTTTGTGCACCACTGCCCTCTGCTTAAACGTCCGAGATCGGCCAAAAAAATACTTTGATTTTTTATTAATTTAAACACTTTCCCATGCCATTGGCCATATATTTGGCCACTGGTGTGCCTAAAGTTTATAATACATGCATTTGATCTGTCATGCCTCCATTTTGCTATTTGCAGAAATGTGTTCAGTTATTAACCGAACACATTTCTGCAACTAGCACGGTTCCCGCACGGGTGCCTACCTGCTTCTTGAATCACTAATTCACCTCATTTGCATGGTTTTCACCAGCAAATTAGGTCATTAGCATTCCATATGGCTTTCCATGCAGGAACAGTGTTGGCAGTCTCGTGCGCCCCAGATCAGCTGTTTGCTGAATCCCTCGGCGGCCATATTCCGCCCAGGAGCAGCTACACTGTTCCTGCAGGGAATATAAAGTTTAATAAATCCTGGGGGGTGTCTTTTATTCTATTTTATTTGCCTTGTGTTTGGTGTCACAGTTCTACAGGTTGATTGCTTTTTATTAGTAAGAAAACTACCACAGTGGAGTTTATAAGTTAGAAATGAAAAAGGAAATGCAGTTTTGCTTTGTTTGTGTGGTAATTTAGAACTTTCGTTCTCCATTGAGATTTTAGTATACTGAGATGATATTATTATGTGGACAAGCTTGATTATGAATTCTAACACTGTAGTTGTAGCTGCATGATACGCTAGTGGACGGACTTTTTTTTTGGTTACTTTGGATTTACAATGTGCACGCTGGATGGATTGGCCAATCAGCATGCATGTTTATCGTGTTTGTCGAGATGGCATTGTATAATGTATAGCATGTGTAACACAACAGTAAATAACATAACAGTCAGTATGGTATCAGCATACCATTAAGAAGTAAGCCACAAGGCAACAAAATAGCTTAACAAAGTATTGTTAATAGTGAATCATAGTAAAACATAACAATATTACATCATGTTTTGCAAAAATATAGTTAGTTTAACAACATATGTTAAAATTAAATCATAATAATAAATAAATTAAGATAAGGGGTGGGAGAGAGAGAGAGAGAGAGAGAGAGAGCTAAGCAGTGCAAGAACTCACACAACTGGGGTTTAGCTCAGCTTAGCACCGCACAAACAGCAGTGGCCATTAGCATGTTTAAGCAGTGCTCAGCCCAGTGCAGCAGTGCCATATTTCACAAATTTATTTTTAAAATTAAACATAAATATTACAACATGTTATAACTACTACAAACTCAAAACCAGGTTCTACTAAACATAGGGCTGTGTCTCTACCCACTTAGCTACTTGGATATTGCGAAAGCTAGTATAACTTCACATATACTACTGGGCAACCTGTTAGTGTTGCTAAGCATCACAGTGCACTACTCATATGTGCTTACATAGATCTATACATACATAATTAATGACATCTAGTTTCTAGTTTTAGATGTCTAGCAAATGTCTACTATGTATGTATCAGCACCACTTGGTTCTGTGGAGCTGTATGCCACTCTGTGCAAACAGCAATAAAAAAAAAAACAGAAAAAAATATTATATTTTTTTATATCTGGCAGGAGTTAGCTTGGCATTGCTAACCTCTACATCATGCTGTGCAAACATGCAAAAAACGAAAAAAAAAATTGAATTTAAATATTGCGCATTTAACCCAATTCACAGAATTTCAACAGAAGTGGGGAGCAGTACAGGCCATGCACAACCATGGGTAGACTCCACACTTCTCACTACACTGATTTAATAACCCTGTTCCTATGGTGATCCTTGGCAGCGTGCCATCATTAAAATGGATGGTGCGTTGCCGAGGGGGAACCATGGTCATGTACATGGTTACATTATGTGTAGGCTCTACATGGAGCCCACATGGATTTTATTAAATTCTCAGGTAAAGAAATATATTTTTATAATGTAGTGGGGATGTTACATAGAGTGCTATAACTTTAAATAATGTTGTTACCATTATTGGGTTTGTCTTTGGATGTACACAAAGTGCTATACAGAAGACGTTTCCCAATAAACAGGCAGCTGGAATTGTGCAGTACACAGTGCAGCTAGAATGGGAGGGATGCACAACAAAGGGATGGAGCCAGGTGGTAGCATAATGGTTAAGACTTTTATCTCAAGGATACAGGGTACTAGGTTTGATTCTGACCACTGCTTATTGGCTGGGCACATAATAATCTGCAAACTGATAGCACAGTATTTACCTATGAACCTAAAAGAGATGTTTACATCTCTAAAACAGTATTAAAAAAGCACAGAAGGCAAAACAAAGTTACAAATATAGATCATAGTGCAGTCATATTGATTAATGGAAGGGAAGTGGGCTATAACTTTCTGAAGTTAGTATGACACTACATGCATATAAAAGCCAGTTTCACGTATGACATGTTTTCCTTCATTCATAATGACAAGAAGTACAGTAATTGTTAAAACATGACAAACGGGCTAGTTGTGTATGATCTCTGTGCTTTTGTGCAAGACAGCTTGCTAATGAATAAAGGTATCTGGCAGTGGTTTTTTGGTATGGCTGTACAATCTAACAGAAGTTGTATGGCTGCATGACAAGCATTGAGTGATTTCCTATCTGTGTATCAATCAAAGAATGGCACTCATACCTTCCATTCAGATGTCGTACTTTCTAGAAATACTCCAACTCCATGAATCAATACACTTGTCTGTACTGAATGATTATTACATCATGCGCATCTGTCCTGGACACAGGCAGAGTCTCAGATTGTTATACATTTTATACAAATAATATAAGTTGTGCAACTCACAGCATATATGCATTATTCTCTAAGGATACTGTATAGTCAGTTTTGTGATTGCCAAAAAGGAGATTGCTTGCTTACTAGTAATTGTACACTATGACATAACACGTACATATATATATATATATATATATATATATATTTTTTTTTTTTTTTATATATATATATATATATATATGGGTGCCATACACTAGACTGAATTTTCACTAATTCAAAATAGAGCATGGAATGCGCACTGCAGCGAAAGTGCACTTAATCGAAAGTGCACTTACGCGAAGTTCAATACAACGATCGGGTGTTGTACTGAACTTCCATGCAGTCATCACGGACCTTAGGGTTAGGGCATGGGTCATAGTAAGGGATAGCCCATAGGGCTATCTCCTTACCATGACCGTGCCCTAACCCTAAGGTCCATGACTTCAACACAGTGAAGGACATAGCAATGTCCTCCACTATGGTGCGATAGTCACGAACCTTAGGGTTAGGACATGGGTTAGGGTAAGGGGATAGCTTTACTAACTATCTCCTTACCCTAACCCGTGCCCTAACCCTAAAGTCCGTGACTATCGCACCATAGTGGAGGACATAGCTTGTTTTTTATGTCAACAAGAAAGCACAGTACTGCAAACAACAACTGAGGCCAAGAGGCAACCAACCGATAATGTTCAAGTATTTTCCAAAAATAGTCCAAGGATGATAGCCAATTCAGTAAAGTAACTTTAATTGTAAAACATACGATATGACAGCAACAAATGGCAAATTCCACCACAGCAACAATAGACAGGTTAATCGCTTTCTCCTGTTCTCAATAACAGGCTTCTTCAGAATGATTTGAACACAAAAAAGTGCGCTTAAATAGCTTTCGTATTTCATCATGTGACCCCCCCACCCACATTTATAAAACCATATGTAATTTTACAAATAAAGATTATTGATTCAAAGTATTCTTAATAATAATAATACATAAAAAAGCAACAACATGTTTACAATAATTAAATGTCCATTAAAACCTGCACCTAAACAGTGCAAAAAAGAGACCCGGTACCACCTAAAATACCCTATATAAATAATGTTAAGAAATAAAACTTCTATTAATCAAAATGCCCTAATATAAAAATATACTTTATGTTACCAACAATTAAATACCCTATAACTATTTATAATCTGGCAGCTCTTAGTTTGAGAACACTACTAATATTGATGTTATCTTTTGGCCCCGGGGTTTTCCCTGCGTCCAATTTTACTTGCCAAAGCAACTCTCTGTACTCTAATTTTGATTCCCAATTACCACCCCTAGGGTCCAATTCCACTTGTTCCAAAACAAAAAACTTTAAAACCATATTGGTGCAAGATAGGGAATGTTTATAAAATGCATTGGTTTCTTTTCTTTTACTGACTTCATACAAATGTTGATAAACCCTTCTATTAAGGTGCCTTTCATATCATTCAATACACTAGATTTCTAGATGACATTTGTTTGTTATAGAAAGGTAGTAAGGAAGAACTGGAAATTTTTTTTGTTTATATTAACGAAACCACAGAATTCTTAAGATTTACCATCAATATTGGAGAGGAAAGCTTAGATTATTTGGACATCACTTTATATAAAGATTTGGCAAATAATTGTTTTCAGTCTAAAATATTTCGTAAAAAGACTTTTTCAAACATGTATTTGCACTTTAAGAGTGGTCATCCCTTTTATCAAAAAAGGGGCATAGTAAAAGGACAAATAATTAGGGCTTCAAGAATGACAAGCAGGACAGATGAATTCCTTACTGATGTGGAATTTATTAAGGGATTATTTTTAGAAAGAGATTATCCGGAACAACTTATAGACCAGGTTGTTAGTAAAGTAATGGAGAACAGGAATAATAAATTATATCCCCTTATTGGTAAAGGAACAAGTATCAGGAAGGACTCATGCCCCAGTTTTGATGGTAAGACTGGAGCATTTATCCACACGTTTTCGGAAACCTCATCCGAAGTGGAAAGGATTGTCAATAAATTTTGGCATGTATTAAGAGTGAACGATGGGATATCTGAATATTTACATATTCAACCCAGTTTTGTTAGAAAGAGAGACATGAATCTCAAGGAGTATATGGAAAGGGGAACCAGAAATTTAATAGGGGAAGATAGAAAAAAAAAAAAGGAAAGGTACTTACAAATTTGGGGCATGTCATCAATGCCCCTATATGCTAAATCAAGTTTCTCTATATATTCCTTCTAGGAAATTCAATATAAAACCCTCTCAATATTTTAATTGCAAATCAGAAGGTGTAGTATACTTGGGCAAGTTTGAAACATGCTCTAGTTTTTATATAGGGAAAACAGAAAGGCACCTTAATAGAAGGGTTTATGAACATTTGTATGAAGTCTGTAAAAGAAAAGAGACCAATGCCTTTTATAAACATTCCCTATCTTGCACCAATATGGTTTTAAAGTTTTTTGTTTTGGAACAAGTGGAATTGGACCCTAGGGGTGGTAATTGGGAATCAAAATTAGAGTACAGAGAGTTACTTTGGCAACTAAAATTGGACGCAGGGAAAACCCCGGGGCCAAAAGATAACATCAAAATCAGTAGTGTTCTCAAACTAAGAGCTGCGAGATTATAAATAGTTATAGGGTATTTAATTGTTGGTAACATAAAGTATATTTTTATATTAGGGCATTTTGATTAATAGAAGTTTTATTTCTTAACATTATTTATATAGGGTATTTTAGGTGGTACTGGATCTCTTTTTTGCACTATTTAGGTGCAGGTTTTAATGGATATTTAATTATTGTAAACATGTTGTTGCTTTTTTATGTATTATTATTATTATTAAGAATACTTAGAATCAATAATCTTTATTTGTAAAATTACATATGGTTTTATAAATGTGGGTGGGGGGGGTCACGTGATGAAATACGAAAGCTATTTAAGCGCACTTTTTTGTGTTCAAATCGTTCTGAAGAAGCCTGTTATTGAGAACAGGAGAAAGCGCTTAACCTGTCTATTGTTGCTGTGGTGGAATTTGCCGTTTGTTGCTGTCATATCGTATGTTTTACAATTAAAGTTACTTTACCGAATTGGCTATCACCCTTGGACTATTTTTGGAAAATACTTGAACATTATCGGTCGGTTGCCTCTTGGCCTCAGTTGTCGTTTGTTTTTTATGTCCTCCACTGTGCTGCGGTGTTTTTGGTGAAGTGCACTTACGCAAAAGTTCACTTTCGTTAAAGTGAACTTTATTACAAGTTCGAAGTAGTGAACTTTCGTTCTTGTAATAGGAATCCATATATGTATACATATATATATATATATATATATATATATATATATATATATATATATATATATATATATATATAGGATTACTATCAAAATAAGGACTGTCACAATGTTTTTTGTTTAACTCATTCACTCCAATGGAGCTCAGGAAGTTTCCACTGTAACTTCCAATAGGCAGAGCCTAAGCCTTTTGACAGAGTCAAATTATGTCCTCACATTTCAAACAAATGTTGATATCTCTGGAATTATAGGGGTAACTATAGAAGTATAACTATCAAACTCTTCAGAACAAACTCTTTTACAGTGGTAGCATTCTTTAGGTTTTAGCTCTTAAATCAAGTTTTATAAGTCACAGTAAATACAGTAACTTTTACATTTGTAATATTTTCTAAATAACTTACAATATCTCTGCAACAACTCCAGTTACACACATACTATCAGCAGCATTTTATTAATCTAGCTGAGAGCTTTCATATGAGACTAAGGAGTTCTGTCTTTGTGTTACTTGGTTGTTGAGATATTTAGAAAGATGTGAAAATTATATCTATATAAATGAATATCATAAAAACAACAGTCAATATCCATTTACCTGCACTAGACAGAGGTCAAATATTAATGCAGTTGAGTTTGGTATTTTGTAAGCTTTAAGAGGAAATCTTTAAAAACCTTGTACATAGCATGTTTCTGGAATTATTGATGCAAATATGAAAAAGCAATATTTGATACCTAGAGGCGTCAGTAGGTGTTAACTGCAAATGCACCTGGAGGTGTCACTCTGGTGTAATGAGTTAAAAGATTGATGAATAATGTTGATTTTTGCAAGTTTATTTAAAACAACTGTCAGACGTGATAAACATGACTATAGACATTTGAACTCCTGAACTTCCAGATTCAAAAGTCCATGTTTCCATTTACGTTTTGCAGGGGGGTAAGCCCACCTACAGCCACATCCCCCCACACCCCCTCTATATTATATATACCAAGCACTACAGGGAGGAAAAGGATACATTTCCTGATTCGAACTGTACTGCGATCTTCATTGAGAAAGTCGACTTCATATTAGCGAATGTATATTCACATTTGCTAATATAACGTTGACCACTTCCAGTTCAACATTATGATATTTTGAAAACAAGCATTTGACCAACCTGCATTTGCCTAAGTGCCATTCCTTATTTTTATAGTAAACCTATATACATATATAAATACATATATATATATATATATATATATATATATATATATATATATATATATGTGTATATATATGGGTCTACCTGACAATGCCAAAAGCTGACAACGCCGACGATGAGAACACCGACACCAGACAATCGAAAACTGAGATGACCGATGGAAGAAAACCCCGACGCTGAGAACACCGACATGTGAAAAGGCTGTGTAAGTATGCGGTAGTGACGGACGTTAGGGTTAGGGTGCGAGTAAGGTAAGCGTGCGATATTGACAGACTCTAGGGATAGGGGTGGGTTAAGTGAGTTAGGGTTAGGGTGCAGGTTAGGTGAGTGTGCGATAGTGACAGTCTTTAGGGTTAGGGGCGGGTTAAGTGAGTTAGGGTTAGGGCGCGGGTTAGGTGAGTGTGCGATAGTAACAGTCTTTAGGGTTAGGGGCAGGTTAAGTGAGTTAGGGTTAGGGTGCGGGTTAGGTGAGTGTGCGATAGTGACAGTCTTTAGGGTTAGGGGCGGGTTAAGTGAGTTAGGGTTTGGGCACTGGTTAGGTGAGTGTGTGATAGAGACGGACCTTAGGGTTAGGGTTTGGGTTAAGGTTTAGATAGTTGTGTATGTAAGGTTTAGTGTGGGTTTGTAAGGATTTTGGTGTGCTTGTGTTGTGTGTGTGCTTTTTGGACAGGGGATGTGTTTTGTTTGTTGATTGTCGGGATTGTGGTGTGTCGGGCATGTGAGGTTTCGTGTTTGTGAACTTTCGGTTATGTGGTGTCAGTGATTTCATTGTCGGTGTTGTAGTGCATCGGTGCTGTCAGGTAGATCCATATATATATATATATATATATATATATATATATATATATATGTGTGTGTGTGTGTGTGTGTGTATATATATATATATGTTATATTATACATCAAATAATTTCATGGAAAAAATGACTGTTCACAAATGTAAAGTGAAGGCATAGTACAGGAACATAGGATTAATGAAACTAGAAGGCCAACAAACCAAGAAAAATATAAATGCTGAAACGGCTTGCTGTGAAAGAATACCAGAATTTATTAGTACAAAAGGTTTAAAGCGCCTTTCGTTTGCCTAACTGGCAAACTTCATCAGAAACAAAAGGTAAAATTCAAATTCACTTTTTATACTATCAGGTGGTCCTAAGCTACCTATTATGATACTTTGTTACATTCACCTTCACTTCTTAAGGGGACCACACTAATATATAGTAAATACGCACTAACAAAACAGATACAGTTAAACAATATTAAAATTTGCACTCCTCTTAAACATATAAACATCCATACTTTATGTTAAAATTTTTCAACATTTGAAATAAAACTGAACATGTACAAAAAACTATTTAAAACTAATCAAGTATTACAGTAAGTCTTATATTAAAGGTACATCTGCACAGTTAATACACTTCATCTCAGTAAACTTCTTAATTTTAAAAGACTAGAAATGGAACAAGTTTCGTTCAAACCTGGAAAATTGTAGGCATTGAGTCTGACTTGCCAACATAATTCAAGTTGCTCTAGTTATAAAGGCATAGAACCACACCTAAGGTCTTGTACAACATGCTCAATTGCCAAAAACCTGAATTTATGTTCATTATTCAAAGAAGTGTGCTTGGCCAGTGCATTTTCAAGTCTGCCCTTATTCATGGCATATCGGTGTTCATATATTCTTTCACGAAGTCTACGCTCTGTTTTACCAATGTAAAATGCAGGGCAGAGTTGGCACCTGGCCAAGTACACAACGAACCTAGAATTACAGTTAAACTTTGCTTTAAGTCTATACTGTGTACCATTAATCATGAAGTTATTAGTTACGTCAATAAACTTACAGTAATTACAGTTTTGGCACTTGTTCTTCCCAAAGTTATGAACTTTAATAGAGCATTGTTGTTCTAAAAGAGTTTTTACCTTTTCTAAAAATTACTCTAGAGGAAGCTCCTATTTTATTATAAAGACTTGAGTTGATTTTAAACAGTTCCCAGTTCTTCCGAAGTATCTCAATACAAGAATAACTATCTATAGTGTATGCAGTAATAAAACTTAACCCAAAGTCATTATTGACCACACGGTCTCTATTGGAACCATTATCAATAGACTCTGTGTTACTGATGTTAATGGATTCTACTATTGAACACTCATCACCTAAAATTGGTGTGTAAATATGGTTGAGTCTTTTAGTTTTAACTTCATTTATCAAACTATCCAAGAGAATTTCAGGATAACCCCATTGGACAAACATATTTCTCAACAGCTGACATTCTTCTATAAAATCTCTATCTTGACTGACCATTCGTGAAGCTCTCACTAATTGGCCTTTGATAACCGATCGTTTTTGATGCAATGGATGACAGCTAGAAAAATGTAGGAATGTATTTGAATAGGTAATCTTCCTATGTATCTTTGCCACAAAACGGCCTGTATTATGATTTTTAGCTAACCAAATATCCAAGTACGCTATTGCCTCTGTACTAAATGTTGAAGTAAATTGTAGAAATTGTGTTGTCTGATTGAAATAATTCAACACATTTGTGCTAACTGTCTTGTCACCTTTAAGCAAGATAAAAATATTGTCCAGGTATCGTGTGTAGTAAATCATAGAATCCCAAAATGTATTATTCTTGAATACAAATTCTGACTCCCAGTGGGCCATAACCAAATTCACTATACTGGCTCCACATGGGGAACCCATCGTGACCCCTACTTTTTACAAGTAGAAGTCATCTCGGAACATAAAAAAATTGTTTGATAACACCAAATCAATTAATTCAGTGACCAGTGTAATTTCTACTAATGGAGCTGTATTTTTCTTTAACATTAATTCAATCCATTCAATAGCTAGATCGTGGGGAATACAAGTGTATAAATTTCTCACGTCAATTGTGAGAAAATTATACTCTTCATTAAATTGTACAGTATTAATTTTCTTCAAGAAGGACCATGAGTCCTTACAGATTTGATTTTCTAACTGGAATACCTAAGATACACAAGAATATGGGGAATCCACCTATGAGACCATTAGTTGAGGGTCGTGGCTCACCAACTTATTCTTGTGCTAAAGTAATAGACGCTATACTTCAGAAATATTTACAGTTAGAAAATCATATCTAAAAAGGACTCGGTCTTTCTTGAAGAAAATTAATACTGCACAATATAATGTAGAGTATAATTTTCTCACAATTGACGTGAGAGATTTATACACTTGTATTCCCCACGGTCTAGCTATTGAATGGATTGAATTAATGTTAAAGAAAAATAGAGCTCCATTAGTAGAAATTACACTGGTCACTGAATTAATTGATTTGGTGTTATCAAACAATTTTTTCGTGTTCCGAGATGACTTCTACTTGCAAAAAGTAGGGGTCGCGATGGATTCCCCATGTGGAGCCAGTATAGCGAATCTGGTTATGCCCACTGGGAGTCAGAATTTGTATTCAAGAATAATACATTTTGGGATTCTATGATTTACTACACACGATACCTGGATGATATTGTTATCTTGCTTAAAGGTGATGAGACAGCACAAATGTGTTGAATTATTTCAGTCAGACAACACAATTTCTACAATTTACTTCAACATTTAGTACAGAAGCAATAGCGTACTTGGATATTTGGTTAGCTAAAAATCATAATACAGGCCATTTTGTGGCAAAGACACATAGGAAGAGTACCTATTCAAATACATTCCTACATTTTTCTAGCTGTCATCCGTTGCATCAAAAACGATCGGTTATCACAGGCCAATTAGTGAGAGCTTCACAAATGGTCAGTCAAAATAGAGATTTTATAGAAGAATGTCAACTGTTGATAAATATGTTTGTCCATTGGGGTTATCCTGAAATTCTCTTGGATAGTTTGATAAATGAAGTTAAAACTAAAAGACTGAACCATATTTACACACCACTTTTAGGTGATGAGTGTTCAATAGTAGAATCCATTAACATCAGTAACAGAGAGTCTATTGATAACGGTTCCAGTAGAGACTGTGTGGTCAATAATGACTTTGGGTTAAGTTTTATTACTACATACACTATAGATAGTTATTCTTGTATTGAGATACTTCGGAAGAACTGGGAACTGTTTAAAATCAACTCAAGTCTTTATAATAAAATAGGAGATTCCCCTAGAGTAATTTTTAGAAAAGATAAACACTTAAAAACTCTTTTAGAACAACAATGCTCTATTAAAGTTCATAACTTTGGGATGAACAAATGCCAAAACTGTAATTACTGTAAGTTTATTGACGTAACTAATAACTTCACGATTAATGGTACACAGTATAGACTTAAAGCAAAGTTTAATCGTAATTCTAGGTTTGTTGTGTACTTGGCCAGGTGCCAACTCTGCCCTGTGTTTTACATTGGTAAAACGGAGCATAGACGTCGTGAAAGAATATATGAACACCAATATGCCATGAATAAGGGAAGACTTGAAAATGCACTGGCCAAGCACGCTTCTTTGAATAATGAACATAAATTCAGGTTTCTGGCAATTGACCATGTTGTACAAGATCTTACAGGTGGTCCTATGCCTTTACAACTAGAGGAACTTGAATTATGTTGGCAAGTCAGACTAAATGCCTACAATTTTACGGGTTTGAACGAAATTTGTTCCATTTCTAGTCTTTTAAAATTAAGAAGTTTACTGAGATGAGGTGTATTAACTGTGCAGACATACCTTTAATATAAGACTTATTGTAATTCTTGATTAGTTTTAAATAGTTTTTTGTACATGTTCAGTTTTATTTCAAATGTTGAGAAATTTTAACATAAAGTATGGATGTTTATATGTTTGACAGGAGTGCAAATTTTAATATTGTTTAACTGTATCTGTTTTGTTAGTATGTATTTACTATGTATTAGTGGGTCCCCTTAAGAAGTGAAGATGAATGTAACAAAGTATCATAATAGGTACACAGTATAGACTTAAAGCATTTTAATCATAATTCTAGGTTCGTTGTGTACTTGTACAGGTGCCATTTCTGCCCTGCATTTTACATTGGTAAAATGGAGCATAGACTTCATGAAAGAATATATGAACACCAATACGCCATGAATAAGGGCAGACTTGAAAATGCCCTTAGGACCACCTGATAGTATAAAAAGTGAATTTGAATGTTACATTTTGTTTCTGATGAAGTTTGCCAGTTAGGCAAATGAAAAGCGCTTTAAACCTTTTGTACTAATAAATTCCGGTATTCTTTGACAGCAAGCCGTTTCAGCATTTACACAGGAACATAGGGTCATAGGAAGTTACTAGGCTATTGGCGCTGAAGCCCTTACAAGCCTAGCCAAGAATTTAGCCCATGTTCCAACAAATGTGCACACTTGCATTTAACTAGGTACTGTTTACATGGGAGTGAACAAATATGCAAATTACTTATGAATTCAGGCAAAGGTGAGTAATTAGAATCCACACATATCGTTCGGGTCACATTGGGTCACCTTTAATTTTGGCAGGAAAACCCCACCTACCTTCACAAAACATTACAGTATCATCTACTGAAGTCGACACCAGCTTCCACTAACATTTTATGCTGATTTTCCTTATGAAATTACCATCCATATAATATGGTCTTTAGTGAGTTGAAAATGCAATCAGTTGTTACATTTAAAGATAAACACTTCATAAAGGATTTAAAATGAATGTCCATCTTTAGGCATGTTTCTGCTTGAACACATCCTACAAAACATTAGCCCTCCAAACATTATTATTAGCAAAATTTAGATGTACTGCTAGTTGAAAGGTTAGAAATTGTTTGGTATGTTCCACAAAGTGTCACTGCAGGATTTTGCTTCATACAAAGCCTTTAACAAAGTTAAAGGCGCTTTAAGTACTGCAATGGATTGCTATTCCAGCTTTTAAAAACCTAACAAGAAGGCAGTTGGCTCTGCTGTTGGAAAAAAATGTGCACTAGCTACTATACCTATTAGTACTGCATTCTCCCAGAGTGTGGCAGGCAGTCTGACATCTAATCGAATGTCGCTGACATGGAAAACAGTTTATATTTAAGATGTGCAGCAGTATAGTCCCACAGTGACAATAAACAGGTCGTGCCAGTCAGCAACGTTTACCTAAAACTGACATCTTGTCCTGTGCAATGTTTAGCTTGCCCACGAATATTACTTAATCTTATCCTAGTCTCTACATTCCACCCTCTTTCACTGTCTATCTCGCTCTCTATTGTTCCCTCTTCCACTCTTTTACACAAACACATAACACATATACACACACACGCATGCACAAACACAAACTTAACTCTACTCTGATGCTGATAAATGCAATAATGCATAAGCATCCACTCCTTTAAGACAAGCAGGTTCCCTTCTATCTATCTATCTATCTATCTATCTATCTATCTATCTATCTATCTATCTATCTATCTATCTATCTATCTATCCTTCAGCTCTCTCTCTATAGCTATAGATATAGATATAGATGCATATATATATATATATATATATATATATATATATATATATATATATATATATATATATATATATATATATATATATATATATATATAGAGAGAGAGAGAGAGATAGATAGATAGATAGATATAGATATAGATAGATATAGATAGATATATAGATCCGTGCATTTACATTGAATTCTGGGTAAACAAGGCAAGAATATTATTTTTGTGTGAGTTCATACAACAGTTAGGATATGATAGTCTCTCCATTACCCTACTGTTGTACAATTTCAGAGTTAGTATACATTAGGACATAATGCTGTGGGACAGGCAGTACCTCACTAGAAGTATACAGATGGGCTTGCATCCCTGCAAAAGCACTATTTCTTGAAGTGTCACTTTGATTCTGATGGTGTATTATAAGTTCATAGGTGAATACTAGACTAACTGTCTTCAAGGGCCATTATGGCACTAGTCAATAGCACAAGGTCAAAATCATACCTTGTACCTTGTGTATATCAGGTGAAGACCTTAACCATTATGCCAGACCCTCCCCCTGCATTACAATCATGGATATTATTCAATCAAACATATGTATAGTACACATATTTTATATAATATGTAGCTTTCTCAGTTATCAAGTGACAGTGATTACTGTTCCTACTGCAGGACATCTTTGATTGGCTGTCTTAATGCTAGTTTGTTAATTATACCTAGCCCTTTCTTGTGTTTTCCATCATTAATTGGTAACTCCCTTATATGAGGAAGCAAGTAAAAAAAATACTTTAGGATGCCATAATGAACTATAAGGTAGTATACAATAAGTCAGTCTAGACACAACTGAGTTAATTTTTACTGTATTGCAGGACCTAGCACCAGTTTCTCCAGGGACACCTGAAATTGTTCATTTTTGCTGCTGTTTTTACTGTGGGACACTCTGAATCAAAGCCATAATAGTAATTGATTAGTAGCTAATGATCCCAGTGGTCTTTGTAAGCCTTACCATGCTCCCAAATATGAGAATGAAACTCCGTACCATATGTCTGTTAGGTAACCACATTAACCATTACAGGAAACCCCCAACCTTAACTCCTAGGAATGGCTGCATATGACATGATGGATGACAGGCATGATAATCCATACTACATAGGACAGCCTGTGGATGCATTTATTTATTATCCTAACTCAAACAACCAAAAAATATACTATCTCAGTTTCAAGGAAAACCATCTTTATCCACATTTCATTTTTACACTTTCATTTTTGTGTTTTTTTTTTCTGGCTACTAGGCCATTACTAGGTCTTTTGTTCATATAGCTATCACACCTTTAGTAAGCTGCATTGTTCCATTGTTTGTGGCAGTGGCAGTTAAGTTTGCATTATATATTTACATATATAGCAAAATTAACCATGTTTACCTTTATTCTACAGATGAGCAGTATGCTACACAAAGTATGCAGTGTTGTATTACACTGTGTTAGTCAATGCTGCCCTTTGCACATGCAAGTTGTAGGCAGTACCATTAACTGATTAGATCATTAGCATTAAGATACAGCATTGTGTTGTGCTAATCTGCCTTAACAGTGTTAATTCTCCATGTTCTTAGCCTGCTTCAGTTGTGGTCGCTGACCTTACCTGTTGTGAAAATCTCATACGCTGTGCTTTACTACATTATATTGGACTATGCTATACTGTGGTACCCAAACTACAATGTTATGATGTTGTGGTAAATTGTGTTGCCCCACAGAGGGCTACACTGCTGTGTGTTATACTGTGGCATCCAACCCACATTCTTACAATAATCTTGTAAATTCCACTCTATCACACAGTGTTGTACTGCTCACTGTTATACTGTGGCACCTAAGCCACATTATTATGATGGAGAGCATGTTGCATCATCGATTGTAATTTCAGTGAATGGAAAAAAGAGTGAGTGCTGTTCAGTTTGTTCTCCACTGTTGTGTAAACTTGGAGGGGGGGTTATTTAAAGTTCAGGGAGTGGAGGAAGGGCTTGTCCTCCTGCAAAAAACAAATGGTGGTTTTGGCAAATGTTTTTTTCATTTTTTTCTCAATTGCCGAAATTACGTTCAGTGACTTGACACAGACTTGTTATATTGTTGTAGTAAATTATACTGCATCACACAGTGTTATACTGCCCTGGATTATATTGTGTCACCTGAGACAAGTTGTTAAATGTTGTGCAAATTGCACTGCATCACAAAGTGCTATACTGCTGTGTGTTATATTGTGGCACGCAAGCCACATTTTTGCAACATTGTAGCAAATTGCTGCATTACACAGTATTATATTGCTCTGTGTTATGTTATGGCATTCAAGTTACATTGTTACAATCTTGTGATAAATTGTACTGCATCATACAGTATTATACTGCTCTGTGTTATATTGTAGCATCCAAGCCACATTGTTACAATGCTGTGGTAAATTGTACTGCATCACATGGTCTTATACTGCTCTGTGTTATACTGTGGCACCAAAGACCCAACTTTACAATATTGTCGTAAATTGTACTGCACCATGCAGTGTTATACTGCTCTATGATACATTGTGGCACCCCAAACTCATTGTTACAATGTTGTGGTAAATTGTGCTACATCACAAGATGTTATACTACTCTGTTTTACATTGTGGCACACATGCCACCATGTTACATTGTCGTGGTAAATTGTATTGTATCACACAATGGTATCAGTGTTATACTGTGGCACCAAAGTCACATGTCTACAATGTCATGAGAAATTGTACTGCATCATACAGTGTTACACTGCTCTGTGTTGTATTGTGGCAAACAAGCCAATTTGTTACAATGTTGTGGTAAATTGAACTGCATCACACAGTCTTATACTGCTCTGTGTTATGTTGTGGCAGCTAAGTAACACTGTAACAATGTTGTGGTAAATTATTTATTATTTATTTTATTTATTTAACATTTTTTCCAACTGGGACAGAGCCCATTTTAAGCTATGGCTTGGGGAGAATGAGGGGAGAAAACTGGAGCACCTGGAGGAAACCCAGACAAATGCAGATAGGACATGCAGACTCCACGTAAGAGACACTCCAGCCAGGAATCAGATCAGAGAGCCCCATGCTGTTAGGTGACAATGCTAACCATTGCACTACTGTATCACATGGTGTTATACTGTTCTGTGTTATGTTATGGTACTCAAGTGACATTGTTACAATGTTGAGGTAAATTATATTGTATCACAGTGTTAGGTAAATTATACTCCATCACATGGTGTTATACTGCTCTGTGTTATATTGTGTCACTAAAGCCATATTGTAACAAAGTTGTGCAAATTGTACTGCATCACACAGTGTTATACTGCTCTCTGTTATATTGTGGCACCCAAGTGACATTGTTACAATGTTATGGTAAATTACACCATATCACACAGTTCTATTCTGCTCTGTGTTATATTGTGGCACTCATGCACCATTGTTACAATGCTATGGTAAATTACACTATCACACAGTGTTATACTGCTCTGTGTTATATTGTGGCACTCACGCACCATTGTTACAATGTTATGGTAAATTACACTGTATCACACAGTTCTATATTGCTTTGTGTTGTGTTGTGGCACCCAAGTGACATTGTTACAAAATTGTGGTAAATTGTACTGCATGACATGGTGTTATACTGTTCTGTGTTATATTGTAACACCCAAGTCACATTGCTACAGTGTTGTGGTAAATTGTATCCCATCACACTGTATTATATTCTCTGTGTTATATTGTGGCACTGTAACTACATTATTACAAAGTTGTGGTAAATTGTACTGTGCAAACTATGTTATAAGGATCTTGTTGACATAATCAAATCAGACTTTAATGAAACTCTTTTCGTTGAGATGAAAAGAGCGAACATCCAGTTAAGTTAAAAGAATGGTACATTCACTTAAGTGAACTGTAATATCCACAAAGAATTACACAGGGAAATTAAGCAGTTTGCAAACATTAAGAAATCTGCCATTTTCCCCACTGTAGTCTGATCTCAGTGTTGGTATTTATAGTTATGGGGGTGTGGTGCACAGCCCCCCACCAGGGGGGGTTGACATACTGAGGTGAGTGTGATGGTCAAATGTTGGTCCACTGATTACTTTTCCTGTGAAATTCTTCACTGATGTGAATGCTCGCTTAACTGAATGTTTGCTCTTTTCATCTCACCGAAAAGAGTTTCACTGAAGTCTGGTTCGATTATGTGAACTGGACCCATATCAAACCATGTTATACTGTTCTGTGTTGTATTGTGGCACCAAAGCCACATTTTTACAATATTGTGATAAATTGTACTACATCACATGGAGTTATATTGCTGTGTGTTATATTGTGGCACCTGAGCCACTTTGTTACAATGTTGTGGTTATTGCACTGCATCACACCATGTTATACCACTCTGTGTTACTTTGTGGCACTCATGCCACATTGTTACAATTTGTTGGCAAATTGTATGGCATCACATGGTCTCATACTGTACTGTGATATACTGTGGCACTCATGCCACTTTGTTACAATGTTGTGGTTATTGCACTGCATCACACCATGTTATACCACTCTGTGTTACTTTGTGGCATTCATGCCACATTGTTACAATTTGTTAGCAAATTGTACGGCATCACATGGTCTCATACTGTACTGTGATATACTGTGGCACACATGCCACATTGTTATAATGTTGTGGTAAATTGTACTGTATCACACAATGTTATATTGCTCTGTGTTATACTGCAACAGCCAAGTTACCTTGTTACAATGTTGTGGCAAATTGTACTGCATCACACAGTGTTATACTACTCTGTGTTATTTTGTGGCACCCAAGCTACATTGTTACAATGTTGTGGTAAATTGTATTGCATTACACTATGTTATACTGTTCTGTGTTATACTGTGGTACCAATGACTCGTCTTTACAATATTGTGGTAAATTGTACTGCATCAGCAGTGTTATACTGCTCTGTGTTATATTATGGCACTGTAGAATATGAACAGTCAAAGCATGTGTTTGAGGGAAAAAAAATGCTGTTGTTAAATGTGCAGCCCATCAATCTAATGACTCTTTTGAAACTAAGGGCAATAATTTTGCTGACTGGGCTGCTAAACAGGCTGCTCTATCACAAACTGTTCAGGGACATTTTTTGCAGCCTCTACAACCAATAGCTACTTTTGATATTACAGTGTTAAAAGCTTTACAGACTAAAGCTCCAGAATCAGAAAGAAAACCATGGCTGGCTCAAGGTTTTTTTAAATGCTCAGATCTCATTTGACAACATTCAGATGGCAGACTGGTCTGCCCAATGTCCATGTTAAATTCTCTTATTAAAGCATATCACTTGCCAGCTCATGTTGGGGTACAAGCATTAATAAAACAAATCCAAAAGGATTGGTTTGCCCCAGGACTTTCTGCTTCTGTACAGCATTTTTTGAGCACATGCTCCACTTGTTTATAGTATAACATTTCAAAAGGCACTATGGCTCCCACACAACTACTGCCAAAACCATTGGGACCATTTTGCGCTTTGCAATGGGATTTTATTGAACTTCCACCTTGTGCTCGTTTCACATATGTTTTAACTATTGTTGATGTTTTTCTGGGTGGTTAGAAGCCTACCCATGCATTAAGAATGATGCTATTTCAGTTGCTAAGAAACTTTGTTATGAATTGATAACTCGTTTTGGTGTTCCCTGTCAAAAATATCCAGACCGCGGAACACATTTTACTGTTCAGTTAATTGATTCACTGTGTAAAATGTTAGGCATCACTCTGAAATGTCATTGTCCATATAGACCACAGGCATCAGGTATTATTAAATGCATAAATCAGACAATAAAAACCAGACTGGCTAAAATTACTACTAAAATGGGCCTCACTTGGGTACAGGCCCTACCTCTAGCCCTACTCTCTGTGAGAGTTCAAGTACATCCTACTAAAGGTCTTTCTCCTCATAAAATCCTTATGAGATGCCCTATATGAATGCCCATGACTCCACCACCACCCTTTTCTGAGTATGATAAATTTGATCATAATATTCTCCTGTATTGCACTTCTCTTGTTTCTTTTTTACAGTTTCATTATCGCCAGGTAGCAGCAGCTCAACAAACTCCTGATCCTTTCCTGTCCTCGGCACTACAACCAGGAGACTGGGTATACGTCAAGTCATTCTCTCAAAAAACAGCTCTTCAACCACATTGGAAAGGGCCCTTCCTGGTTCTGCTGACATCATCAGCGGTTCAACTACAAGGCTCACCCACCTGGATTCACATATTGCATGTTAAGAAGGATATCCCATCGGAAGGTCAACAACCTCTACCTTTTGCTACTCCTGAAGTTATACTGTACCAGCACCTGACAATGCCTGACATTTATCCATTTGGACAACCTCACCCAGTGCAACCGCCATTTCCACAAAAGTACTGCACAACTATTTTGGCGGTTATTCTTGTCGATTTATTTTGTGGCCATTTTTATTTCCTGCTTCAACTACACCTCATGCCAAATGAGCTGCATGGCATCCACCTTTCAATACCTATCAAGCCATTAAATATGCTTATGCATCATCCCTCAACGTCTCAGACTGTTGGGTTTACACAGCTATTCCTACTGTTCATGGGGGATTGATGTTAAATATAGTCCCTTTAGGAGTTAATGAAACCTGGACAAATTTGATCTACGATGCATCAAATGTTATTTCAAAGGACAAAATAGCATTACAGTTGTCCCTCCGTCAAAACAAAACTGTGTGTTTTCAAAAACTGGGTAAAACCAGAGTCGGGTGGGGCCATTGTAACAAAACAGTGGTATATAACTGCACTGCAGACAATTCGGATTGTGTAACAGATTTTTCACCTATAAAAAGACTTGTTAAAGACTCTATAGCTAATTTTTCCCAGAAAATAGAAACTGTCTATTCGAAAATATTCCAAGGACTACAGGATGTCGGGGATCATTTCAAACCTATAAACATCACCATTAAAGTAGAAAATTGTTATTTTGTGTGCAGAAGAAAAGCATATAAATGGCTACCAGGAAATTGGTCTGGCAGCTGCTTCCTGGGCTACCTGGTTCCAGCTATTCGACATGTATCTGCATTACCTAAGGGGAAAATTCAAAACGTTCGAGAGGTTAAAAAGCCTGTCAATCCTGTAGGTCGAGTTGATGCTTCATGGATTTATCATTATGACTTAGCTCATGCTAGTACCAAAGAACTGTCCCATATGGACTTGGGTGATGACATCATATCATGGGCTGGTATAATTCCATCATACAGAGCAGTGAAATCAATTTGGGAACTGAAAAAGCTATCTAAATTGCTTGAAATACTAAACAATGCTACATTTTCTGCCTTAAAACTAGTGGCTGATAGTTCAACATGGGCATGGTTAACCAACCTGTTCTCAGGCTGGGGAGGTGGACTGTTGAAGTTAATTTTATTAATTGCAGTATTAGCAATTGTTGCTTTTCTTGTCTTATCTCTAATCAAAGCACTGATCTTGAAATTAATATCTTCAAAAACTGCGAAGAAAGTGCCTAAGTTTTATATGCCTGCAACTATGACTATAGATGATAAAATGACAATGTCTTCAAATAATTAAAAGACCAGTAGCATGATTATGCTAGAATTGGGACAAATGTATGATAAGTTAAGTGATCATGCTTACACAGCATCAAATGGGGGATTGTAGAATATGAACAGTCAAAGCATATGTTTGAGGGAATTGAGTATGTGACAGTCTGTATGTATTAAAACATATTGTTTACTATGAACTTTGAGTGAACTCTGGGCAACGAGAAAATGCTGAAAAGCAAGAGTCTGCCTGAAAGCAGGAAATGTGCCTTTTATGGAAATGCATCCGGTTTTCTTTCTTTGCCCAGAGATATGATGATGTGAATTGCCTCATGTATATGGATGAACCTTTAATTGGTTAATTGCCCTGTATAATGGTCTAATTGGTTCATTTCTCTATTTTTGTATTGTCAGCAATATCACCAGTATATAAGCTTGTTTATTCCTTTGTTCTGAGAGTCTCCCTGGTGCTTTCCATGAGGCTCCCGCACATGTGTACTGTAGATAATAAAAAACACTGAAAGAGATAAAGAACTGTAACTGTCTTCATTTTTAAAGTATTCTGAAATGTAACAGCACCCAAGCTGTATTGTTGCAATGTTGTGGTAAATTGTACTGCATCACAAAATGATATACTGCTGTGTTGTGTTGCAGCACCTAAGTGACATTATTAAAATGTTGTAGTAAATTGTACTGCATCACATGGTATTACACTGCTCTGTGTTATGTCGAGGCATTCAAGTTACATTGTTACAATCTTGTGATAAATTGTACTGTATCACATGGTGTTACACTGCTCTGTGTTATATTGTGGCACCAACGACTCATCTTTACAGTATTGTAGTCAATTGTAATGTATCACCCAGTGTTACACTGTTTTGTTTTTTATTGTAGCACTCATGCCACATTCTTACAATGGTGTGGCAAATTTTACTGCATCACATGATGTTATACAGCTCTGTGTTATATTATGGCACCCAGGTGACATTGTTACTAAGTTGTACTGCATCACATTGGTGTTATATTGCTCAGTGTTACATTGTGGCACTCAAGCCACATTGTTACAATGTTTAGGTAAACTGTATTGCACCACACAGTTTTATATTGGTCTGTGTTATATTGTGTCACCCAAGCAACATTCTTGCACTATTGTTCATAGGTTCATAGGTGTGTACTAGGCCCTGGAGCCTTTACAAGCCTAGCCCATGAGATCACCCTTGCATCATGCTACCAACCTTAGTTCCCAGTGCATCTGTCAAGTAGAGCCATTGGAGTGATCCCCGGGGTGAATTTTCTATTTCCCATCCACTCTTCAAGATTTCCCTTGAAGAGGGCCAATGAGGTGCTCTGTTTGACATGTATGGGAAGTCTATTCCATAGCATGGGCAGTCTCTGGGTCATGAACCTGTCCCTCCAGCATGTTTTGTTGATTGTGGTGTTGAGGTTGAAGTCTTCAGAGCATATAGTGTGGAGGGACTGGGATTTTGTTAGATGTACTTGTACCACACTGTGTTATACTGCTCTGTGTTATATTGTGGCACCACCCAAGCCACCTTGTTACAATGTTGTGGTAAATTTTATTGCATCACATGATGTTATACTGCTGTGTGTTATATTTTGGCACCTATGACTCATCTTTAAAATATTGTGGTAACTTGTACTGCATCACACAGTGTTATACTGCTCTGTGTTATATTGTGACACTCAAGCCACCCAGTTACGATATTGTTGTAAATTGTACTGCATCACACAATGTTATACTGCTCTGTTTTATATTGTGGTGCTCATGCCACATTGTTAAAATGTTGTGCTTGTATTGTATCACATGGTGTTATACTACACTGAGCTGCCAATTATCTGCTTGCTGTGACGCTCATGTCTACCTGTTGTGATGACCTTGTTTATTGCTGTCCCTTGCAAGATTATGCTGCTCTGTGTTATGTCATTTCGTATTGCATATTATGTTTTATGTTGTTTCGTATTGAATATTGTCTCTATTCTTGCTACACACCACTCTTATAATTTTGCTCTGTATTGGATATTATTCTTGTATTCTGCCACATTGCCATGTTATACCATACTGTTACATATATCCACACATGCTGCTTCAGCACTACTGCTGTGCACAAGCTGAAATCAAGAAAAGTTAAATGTTGGCATAATTTTGCATAAGAAAGGTAGGGAAGTACATTGATTCTGCAGAACGTACAGCCACCTTGCAATTTTTTACTATTTATAAGTGTTTTTATCATTTTTGCAATGTTTCTGTGTTTCTCTGAGATTCAAAGTTGCATCTGAATTCAGCTATTAATTTTTGGTGCTCTTACTGTTCTATTGCTTCTAAAGTGTCTGAGCTCTTAGCTAGGTTTTCATGTGGTTTTGTTTTGTTGCTTTTTTCCTCTGTTTTAGCTGAGATGAAAAGTTACAGCTGGATATAGCTATTAGTCTAAGCTGCCTTACTGTTTCACTGCTTGGAAAGTGTTTTGTGATTTCAACAGAGTTTATTCATTGTTTGTTGTATTTCTGCTTTCTTTTTACCCTCAGTTTCAAAGTTACAACAACCAACTGGTTTTGGCCAGGTGCATGAATCATCTTAGAGGAAATACTGGTTATTTTGGTGGCAGGAGGGTAATTTCTGCAGCTCTGGTAAGTTAGCACTATTGGTTAGAACTTTATAGTTTTTTTAACTAAATTGTATTTCAATTACTTAATAGAAATGAGAACCCACTACAAGAAAAAGAATTGTGATTTTCAGTAAAACCTAATAGGGCTACAACTATAATAGCCGAATACAGGAAAAAAAATCAGTAAACCAGAAACCACATATAAAATATATATAACATATTAGCAATGAACATGCTTTGCCTGGGGTCTATATTATAACAATGAATGAGCAAATGATCGAACGTTGTTATATCAAACTCTAAAGTTTGAATTCACAAAACATCGAACAATCAGAACAGCAATTTTTTCCCAGGGAAAAAAAAACGCTGTTCCCAAAAAAAAAAAAAAAAAGACATTAAAACATTGCATAAAGTGGGGGGGGGGCTTTGCCCCCCACACTCCCAACATGTGTGGCTGTGTCCCCCATACCGCCTCTACTTAAATATACCAACTCCAAGATCGCACTACAGTGCCAAAAATGGCAAAGTGACTGAAGCGGCTAAGCGACTTCTTTCCCAGGGAAAGAATTCGCTTATATGCCGCTTCATCATTTTGCCTTTTCAACATTTCAAGTTCGACCAAGACGCATTTCACAAAATGCGTCTTCAGTCATCTGATAGGAACCCTTTGCCTGGCTTCCTCAATGCATACACCCTTTGAGATATAAAATAACAGACAGTACCAAGCTTTATGGAATCATGTCCATAACAATGGGAAATATTCATTAATGGCTACACTAAGTGTACATGAGCTGTATTCAAGAATATCCTTACCACATTTTTGTGGTTTATAGTCACTCAAGAATTAAGTAAATGAAGATATAGTCTACACTTTGCGATAACCTTCTTGAATCCCCCTTAATATTTAAGACTGCAAGAAAGTCAGCAGGAAAGCTAAAATTAGGAGAAAGAAGGTATAAGTTAGGCTTGTTTTGCCTGTTTACTCAGAACAGTTTAAACTTAGTGTACACTTAGTGAAGGTATTAACAAATCCCAGGCATAATTTTTTAAATGAGTCAACCAAGGTGAGCGATGAATATTGGAAATATGAGCTTGTTTAAAAGTGTATAAAATATTACTTGTATGTTGGCAGCAAGGGTCTATATTAGAACATCAAAACTTTGAATGTTCTAATATCGACCCCTATTTAGCGAAAGCTGAAAATATCCAAGCAACAGAAAACCAAATTTTTTCCTAGGGAAAGAATTTGGTTGTCCTTTTCTGTTGCTTCGGTAATTTCAGCGCTGTGGTGGAAAGTTACGGGTCGGGTTCAGGTAAGTGTGCGATTGAGTGCAGGTTAGGTTAGTTAGGGTTAGGGTGCAGGTTAGGTATGTGTGTGATTGTGTGGATGTGAGGGTTAGGGCGGGTTAGGTGAGTTCAGGTTGGGGCGCGGGTGAGGTGAGTGTGCGATAGTGATGGACCTTAGGGTTAGGGTTTTGGTTAAGGTAAGTGGATATTCATGTGTGTATAGTTTAGTGTAGGGTTAGGTGTAAGATTTTATGTGTATGTGCGTGGATTGCTGTTTGTTTGGTGTGCTTGTGTTGTGTGTATGAGTTTTGGAACAGCAATTTTTTTCCCTAGGAAAAAATTTGCTGTTCTGTATGTTCGATGTTTTCAGCATTTGCTGAATAGGGGTCGATATTAGAGCATTTGAAGTTTTGAAATTTCGATGTTCTAATGTAGATCCTCAGCAGAGTGTCTAAAACTCCATTTGATGGGGTTAAGTTGGTTTTCCATTACTTAGCAGAGATTAGTCTGATGATACTGGAGAGTCCAGTCAAGTTACAAAGTCTGCAAATATCTATGCTCCATTCTTTGTGGAATCCTAAATAACCAAAACTCCCAATTTAAATAGATGTCTAACCCTTGTATACCCTTAAGTGTATGTTTTAAATGCTTCCAATATTATTTATCCATAGGGCATCCTCAGAATATATGGACGTTGTCTGCTCCTGGGTGGCCACACTTCCAGCACTTGTGACTTTTCCAAATCCCTGACCCCCAGTGCCTACAAAGTGTAACGTATCATGAATACAGTATCTGCAACTGTTCATTGTAGTATCTTAGCCATTTTCTAAGTTTGGCAGGAAATTTCCAGACCTGATCCCACAGCATCTTAGTAAGTCTTACTACTTCCTATACATCACATCTGCTATTCATACTTAAGTGTTTCAATGCTCGTACTTCCATCTCCTATAGATCTCTATATATTAACCATGGCCTTCCCTTTTGAACCTGTTTTCCTTTATCCCAGTAACAAATCCTGCTACCTCCCCTCTAGACATCACTACACTTTGTCCAAATCTGTTTTATTTGGAGAAAAGTAAACCAATCCTGATCATTAATACTAAATTGAGTATGCGCCTCCTCTAGAATAAAACAAGGTAAGATGAGGAGTTCAGAAACTGAACTGAACTCCAAACCCCTTTCGTTATCCAGTGATCTCTGGCAGGTTTATTCACTGATGTATTTATTTCTGAATGATGCTAAATATAATTAGTTATTTCCTTCCCCAAGACAAACAACCCAAAGTGAAGCTTCCAATATAGGCATAATTTATCTATCCCTGTGGGTATGTAGAAAGTATAACCTTTAAGAATCTTTGCCTCAAAGCTCTTATTAAGATGCTATCATTAGATACTTTGAAAGTGTTTTTTTTTCTATTTGTTCTTTCACTTTCCCTTTTGTTGTATTGCACAGAGCTGAGCTTAATGTGTTGACAGTTGGAGCATCCACTTCACAGAAGTAGACACATTCAGTTAAATTGTTTACCTAAAATAGTATAATCCACCTGAATATTGTCAATAAGAGATACTACTTATGCATACAGGTAAAGCAAACTGCATATATCTGTACAACAGCTGAACAACGCACCTTGTATTTTATAAGTAGCTTCTAGCAGCCTTTAGGGGTGCTATGTTGCCAGTGTGAAACCATCAATGTTCAGAAAATCTCAAACCCCACAAGTACATAACATTCTTGTGCTAAACTTATCATAGCTGCATACAAACCCAACTTACTTCATTTACTTGAAAAGATCTTCATCAATTAACTTAATCTACCTTAAAAACAGTAACTATCATAATAACTTTAAAAGTCTAAATGAGCTTGACTTGTACTACTCACTGGACAACACTGAATGTTATTCACCATGTCTCCGCTGTTTCAGCATCAAAGCAATAGGTATCCTTAAGCAGTGTATTAACTGCATTATCTTCTCAGATAATAAACTCTTACTAAACTCAGATAACTCTGCATATGATATACATATATATATATATATATATATATATATATATATATATATATATATATATATATATGAGATATGGAGGCCTCACTCTCACAAAAAATACAGTATGTGAGCTTTACACAAATACATGCCATTCTCAATAGTCTACGCTGACGCAAAATGTAATACTGTATGCTAATGCAGTCAGAAAATACTTACCAAAGCCTCCTAGACCTGTAAAGATTAAGTCTTAGTAAACAAATATCACAAGACATCCAAATACACTACTACAACATAGCAACAAAGAGCAAAAGGTCTCAAATACAGTACACCTGACCACTCCATAAACAAAAATGTTTTAGTGATTGGTAACTCCATGCTGAAATATTCTGATTCCCACTAGACATAGATAGGGTGTCAGTGAGCTGTCTTTTGTGTGTCAAGATCTTTGATGTCTCAAGCACCCGTATATCCTGGCATCAGACACATATAACTTCAATATGTAGTTGTACATGTGGGGAGTGAACCACTTGGGGTGCACAGAATGTTGAAGGATATGCAGAGGGACATGTTTCAGCTCTCCATGCATACTGCAAATACAGACAAGACTATGGTGTTAAACATAATCCCTCCATCCCCAGGAATGGTGTCTAGGTACAAAGAAAAGATAATTGACTTCAATAATTGGTTGAATAATTGAGATCATTCTAGGGGATCCAGTATTTGTTATAATGGAACACGATGTTTGACAATTCTATTTTGTTTGCAGAAGATGTCTACACCTTTCATTTCAAGGCTTCTGCATACTAGCTAAAGCCCTTACTGCATCCATAGTGCCATTATGTTAGCTAGAGTCTATCTAATGAGCATTCTAATGTGTCCGTAGTATCAAAACTTAAACAGGATCAAATTAAGGTGGCTCTGATCACTGGCATAAACCACAGCAACAAGCTACCTAACCTTGAGGTGCTCCTGCATATGGAAGGCACCAATGAATGTGTAGCCACTAAATCCTTGTTTAAATGTCCAGAAAATATTCTGTTGATACCTGGATTTGGAATCTACCATCCCTTCAGACATGAGAACAAGTTTGTCTTTTGCATGAAATTGTCTTGATTGTGCATAATGCTTAATCATTCCTATCAAGGGTGGCATTTTTGTGGCTTGTGTGCTGATTAGCTGAGGGTAGGTAGGGCATACTACTGTTGACATTATCTCTCATAAATTAAGATGCCTTGGTCTTTTTTTATTTTACACTTGTCCCACCTGTACAAATTGTGTAGTAATTCTGTGAGTTCTAGTACACCCTTAGAAACTCTGTATAATTTGACATCATTGACTTCAGTGACCTTACTCTGCCACTACCTTTATTCCACGTTTTGTAACTATTATCTCTTATTTTTTGTTAAACTGCCCCATTGTTAGCACCAAGCAGCCAGAGTCTACAGCCCTGAGAGAGCATGTGCAAGCAGATTGGCTAACGTTTACCTCTTTCGGAGCCTGCTTGTCTTGTCAGTGCCCCCACACAACTACATCAAAAGTATTCCACGCTGTTAAAGGGAAAGAATACCAATAACTATATCAAACAACAGTGTTACACTAATATTTAGAATGTTCCGGCATACTGGCCAATTATAAAATGAGCAAAATCTGTTCCTCACAAAATATAATAATCAGGAATTTATTCAGAATATAATGACAAATGCAAAACTAACCAAGATAAAGCATACAATTACCACTACACAGACATTACAAAATTTCTAGCATCTCACCTGATAGTAATTACACTTCTAACACCAAGAGCCAGTTTAGAGAATCTCCTTGTTGATATCCGCAGAAAAGCTTCCAACAAATTCCTACCTCATTTACACCAAATAGGCTTCCACATGTAGCATCAGACTCTCCCAGTTTTGCTTAACAATTGCTATTGCCTAAAACCACTGCTGTATTCTTAAACCACATTTAAAATAAATAAATACATCTTAGCATAAAATCTACAGAACTTACAACCCCCCCCAAAAAAAAAAGAAAGAAAAAAAGCTTATTTCCACGCTCCACACTGATTCTAAGCTGAACTGTAGAGCTTTAAGGAGATTCTATCAGATAGCTCTTAAAGATATTATTTCCCATCCCCCCTTTTTTCTTCTCCAGTCTTATTTCTTTTCCTCTCTCTTCCATATTGTGCATATGGCATAATGTGCTCTCTTTGTTTTTACTGTAGCTTTTTATAAAATGTTGAGTGATTGTTAGTCTGTTGTGTTTCTAAGTATCTGGGCTGGGCCTGAAATGGTCAGTTATGATCAGTGCTATACTCCAATAAACAAATATAAACATAAGTCAGAATCCTTTAACAAGCATAGGTAAACAACCAGAAATAAAAAAAAATCCGTTGTCCTTCTCATTACAGGTAGTCTAAATAATATAATTTATCTTCTGTTTGGTTGGATGCATTCAGTACTGTAAAGCCTATCCTCTGGAGGTTGGTATAATAGTTAAGGTGTTTACCTCACAGATACAGGGTACAGGCTTTGATTACGACCTTTAAAGGGTAAATTGACTTGACTTAAGAAGGCCCACAAGGGCACTCAGCTTAGTACTTACCTATGAATCTATAAAGGCTTTTGAAACATGTAAACTATACTTCCTGCTTGTACTGAAATGTACCTCGAGGCAGAATCCTTGGCTCCATGCTGTTTTTGATTTTTATAAACTAACTTCATGATCTAACCAAAATTCAAAAATCCTAAATTCTATTGATGATGTAGTCATAGACCACAATCCCATATTAAAAGACCTCCAAAATAAACAAGACAATTTAAATCAAGTACTACTCCAAAAAAGGCCTATTTTAAACCATAGCAAAACACAATATATTTTTCTTTGGAACTTTACCATGGCTAAAACATCAAAACTGCCTCAATCCTCACTGTCAGTATCTCATATGCATTCAATTAATTTTATCCCTGAGATGTCTAGGTATAACACAATCCTTCTCTGTGCATGGCTTCCACTTCAAGAAACTCAGTCTTAAAGTAACAAACCAATCAAAGTAAGCCATTCTGTATTCAAATTTTCTGCCTCTAAAACCAAATCCACTACAGGAAAAAGAATCCTCTTTCTACAGCTAGGATATATCTATGTATCTCCCGGATTCAGCAAACGTCCATACAGGAATGACTTATTCCTGCACGGAAGGGACCATTCCTGTGCAGCACGGGAGCATGCCATGCATATGTATGAAGGCTCGCTGCCATGCTATAATACGTACACGGGGATGTGTATGAGTGCAAGGGGGCATGTTTAAGAGCAACGCTCTCACAATACACATGCCCCCTGCACATCAGAATTGCTGTACGGCAATATGAAAACTGTGAGATCACTCGTTACACCTCTCAACCCATTAGAGTAAGAAATCTGGACAAAGCTCATAAGGGAGAACTCTGAAATATTGCCATTACAAACTTAGAAAGTTGATAGAATAACAGGTTTTGCATTAGCATGACATTTGTGAAGGGTTTGAAGTCTAAAACGCACACCTCACAACCCATTACAGTAAGAAATCTGGACAAAGCCATAAGGGACAGCTGGGAAATATTGCCATTACAAACTTAGAATGTTGATAGAATAACAGGTTTAGCATTAGCATGAATTTTCTTTTTTTTTTCAAAACAGGTTTATTGTTTTAACATATAAGAGAAATATCATAACAATTTTATACAAGTAATTAAAAATAGGTATTATTATAATATTCAACAAAACAACTAAAGTATTTACAAAGACATCCACTACAATCAGATCAATTAATTAAACTAAAATACCATGCTATTGAAATTAAATTTTTTTTAACAAATTTTGTAAATTATCCCATACAATAAAATAAGATGTTTTTCTGTTTGTTCTAGTCCTAATTGTGTTTATTTCCATATGGCACACTATATTCATAACATTTTTAAATTCATTGAATGAAGGAGGTGTATCTGAAATCCAATTTCTAGTTATTATTTTCCTAGCCACTGTTAGAATAGACCATAACAAGGGAAGCTTAACCTTTTTAACACTTTGAGGTACAGGTGTGTTGAATAATATAAGAGATTTAGAAATAATGAAATTATCTGTAAAAAGAGCCTGCAAAAATTCATTAATTGACTTTCAGTATTCTTTCAATTTTATACAGTCATAAAACATATGAGCCCAGTCAGCATTAATTTCTACATTACATCTCTTACATAGATTATCTTTATTATTTATTTTATTCATAATCAAAGGTGTATAAAAAGATCTATGTAAAAATTTCCATGTATAAAGTCTCTAGACAATGGAAGACGTAGTTCTATAAGCAGATTCCAATTTATCTTGTTGATTTGGTGGGTCCCCATTAATAGAAGTGAAATAATTCCAGTATGAATCTACACTGTAAAAAGTTTCTTGTCTGATAACTTTATGTATGTATGAAAGTTTACCTTTATCAGAAACTTTATGTTGTAAATTTAATATCAAGTAATCAATCAGTGTTGGAATAGATTCTTTAACAGTAATAGACATTAAATCTATTTTATTAATGAGATGTTGTCTAAAGGTCTGAACCTCTAACCAGCAAGTTTCTCTTAGATCAAATTCTTGTTTTAAGAAATCTAGATTTTTAACTTTATTATCAGATATCAACTGATACCAGTACTTTAGATCATTATCTATAGCTAAATGAGTTCCTTCAGAAGTAGATGACAAAAGCATACCCTGAGTATACATTATAGGAAATACAATAAAATTCCATTCCCTATACTTAGGGTGCATGAATATAAAGTTACGATAACTAATAATAATATTTAATGGGTAACAAACCATATGTTTAGGTGTAATAGGTGAAGTACAAAATTCCTTTAGTAACCATAACATGGAGTTATTTACAATCATATTTTTATGTGTTAAGGAGATTTTCATGAAGTGTATACTAATTAGCTCCCAATAATCTTTCCATTTTGTGACATATGACTGATCTATTAATAAAGTAATAACTTTTACAATAGAAGAGATAGTATATAAATTAAAGTCTGGAAAAGAAATACCCCTTGAGACCAGCTATTAGTATGTTTCTTTAATGCAATCCTAGGTCTATTAGGTGCCCATAAGAAATTTAACATTAGTGTGTTCAGTTTCTTGATAATTATTTTTGTAAGTGGAAGTATTATTGATTGTATTAAGTATAAAATCTTGGGGAATATTATCATTTTAATAATTGTAAGTCTCTCCTCCATAGTAAAAACATATTATTCCAGGTATTAAAAAGATTTTGTATATTAAGAAAACAGGTATTATAATTATTATATATAATAGATTTAATATCTTTAGATAGTATTATACCTAAATAAGTTATCTGACCTGAATTGGGTACATATTTAGTAAAATCACTAATGAAAATATTTTTTCGTGCATATATAGGTAGTATTTTAGTTTTTCTTCATTGAATATTAAACCAGAAATACTTTTAAAATTCATCATGTTATCAAATAGAGACTGTATAGAAGAATTAGATCCTGCTGATGTAATTAGAACATCATCTGCAAAAAGTTGAATTTTGGATGTTGTATTTTCATCTATTTCAAAACCCTCTATGTCAGTACTGTTTCTGATCAAATTAGCCCAAGGCTCCATTACTAAAGTGAATAATAGTGGAGAAAGTGGACATCCTTGTTTTGTACCTTTAAGAATGGGTATTTTTTTGTGAAACATATGTTCCTACCTTAATATAAGCCAACGTTCCTTTGTATAAATGTT